>NC_064809.1:79016004-79278897 GCF_023721935.1 Panthera uncia
AAGGGAAGAGTCTCTAAGTTCTTTTCTGCACTTGCCTGTGTGCTTCCTATCATGCTGGGCTGGGAGACAAGAGGGAGGGAGTAGGTCCTGATTCAAATAATACAAGCAAATGTTCCTATTGGCTTTACTCATAGTATCTAAAAGGTGAAAACACCTCAATTGCCCATGAATTTAAGAGCACATAAGGAAAATTTGGCCATATGTGTACAATGAAAAGCGGAATATGACTGAGCAATAAAAAAATGAATTACTTAAACAGATGATAAAATAATTAAATTTCAAATTCATTTTACTCAGTTAAAGAAGCCTACCAGAAACGAGTGCATACTGTATGCAGACTATAAATATATAAATATGCCACACAAAAAAAAACAAAAAACAAAAACAGATCACTGGTGATGTGGAAATGGAGTTGGACAGAGGCATGGACTAATAGGGAGTATGATAATCTCTTAGAGGTAATGGAAATTTTCTGTATCTTATTGTGGTGATGGTTTTGTTGATGTATAAAACTGTTAAAATTCACAGAATTGTACATTCTGAACAAACATAGTTCATTTCACACAATTATTCTTCAGTAAAATATTTGAGAAAAAAATCAGCAGAGCTTTTTTTTTTTAGATCCACAGACTTCATTTTAGAACAATGGCTCAGATCTTTTTTTGCACTGAAAAACAGGCATCTACTCAAGGCAAGAGAAGATATTTATTGTAATAAAAAAATCAATGCAGAAAGTAGGATAAAACCTATTAAAAATATAATTACTATTAGTGTAGCAGCAGTGGAGGGAGGATTCACCACCATTAACACTATCATTTAAATTAAGAAAACTTTACCAGTTATTGATGCTACAGTCAGCTATAATTATATATTTAATGGAAAGTCAGTAGATGCGTTGGAAGAAATTTCTTATGTGCATTATATTTTAGGTAAGGGTATTATTTAGGTACCAACAATGATGTTTTTAAAAAACCCAGTAATTCCTAAATCAAAGTATTAGCTATATAGTATTAAAATGGCTTTTTACATGACTTGCACTACAACTTTGATTATTTGATGACCAGCCTTATAATGTATATATCATATTTAGAGAATTACATATGTGTAAATTTATGTGTATGTATGCATTGATGCATATATTTTTATTAATTTATATTAACATGCTAGTTAAAGCTATTATTATTTTTGCTGCTTATCCCTGCTTTCAGAAATACTCTATACAGCATGTGCATCTTCTTGGAATCTAAAAGTAAAATGAGAAGAGCAAATTCCAAACAAGAATGAGCACAGAATATACCTGAATATAATTCCTGTAGCAATGCCAGAAAGTACTGGACATCAGGAAAAGAAGAGAAAAAGTCAGCATTGAAAAATTACTGCATGTGTCATCTTACGGTGAGGTCTGTTAGCTTCTCCCTCTGCCTGAGGATTCTTTTCTGAGTCATTTGGATGATGCTGAACACACTGGGGAGTGAAATAACCAGTGATCATTCTCACAAAAGTATCCTGGAGAGAGAGAGAGAGAGAGAGAGAGAGAGAGAGAGAAAGAGAAAGAGAGAAAGAGACAGAGATACACAGAGAGACAGAGACAAAAAGACAGAGAGTCAGAGACCATGATTGTTAGGGCCTTTTTTCTCAGTTTGATAAAGGATTGCTAATATTCAGTGGATGAAGATTCAAAGAATGAGGAGCCTCTTTCTTTGCAGGCTCATTCCATTATAGGACCCAGAATGTTGGCAAAATGATTCTGCATTTTACTCGTAGGGGAGGGTTAGTAAAATGTGCCTCTCTCATCCTAGACATCTTTCTGCTTCCTGTCAGGAAAAAGGCAAGACGCCATCTTAAATCTTCATCCAGTTTTTCTACCTAGTGAGTCCCCTATTTTCTTCAGTAACCTGTATTAAAAAAAAAAATGTGGGTGGAAGAGGTGACATTTGTTAAAGTATAAGGAAAGATGCTTAGAGAAAGGCATGGGTAGAGACATGAACAGATATAGCATATGATGATAAGATACTATTTTGCATTTAGTTGAGACTCTTGTTATTTTGGTTTGTTTTTAATCTTTTCTATTAGTTCTCAGCAAAAAGAAAAATAAAGACTGAAATAGCAAAGTTGGGTAATGCAAGCTCTGTCTATGGAAATGAAAACACAGGTACTCTTGCAGACATGGGATGCTTCTCCGCAGAGAGTGAAGTTACTGAGGGACAGAGAATGTTACTGTCTTTCTTCCTCTCTCAGACTTAACATAAATAATAGTAAAGGCATAAAGAAAGAACAAATCTGGTAGCCAATAAATATACAGATTTAACAAATAAGTATGAAATTTATGTCATGTAATCATTCAAGTAACTCTGAGATGTAGATATGTACCCCATTTTACAGGAGGAAATTACAAAGCAGAGATACTATGTATCTCTGTCTCAAAGTTATACTATGTATAACTTTCTCTAAGCTACATTGGCAAAAACAGAATTTGAAAACTAAGTTTGACACCTGAGCTTATTTTTTAACTCTTAGGTTCATGATGAACTATATTACCCTTATATTTCCTTCCTCATTTAATGAGGTAGCATTTCTCCAGCAGAGATGCTCAAACATTAGAAGTCATTGTTCAGTTCTACATCATTCTCATGTTATCAACCAGCAATCAATATTCAGCTTACTTTAGCTGCCGTTCTAAAGGTCATCTCTTTCTTCACAGTCCCTAATAAGACTGCTTTTTGTAAAGCCATTGCAACCTCTTACATGGATGACCGCACAGTTTCTATGACTATTGTCTTCTCCTCCTGAATATTTATTTTCCATAAAGCTACCAGTATGGTTTTTGTGAAATGCCAAGTTGAATACAATACTGTCTTTTTGAAAAATCCCCAGAGCTTACCCCTTGTCTACAGAATAAAGGCTGTCTTCCTAGGCTCGACATATAGGTCTGCATGATTGCCATGAATTTCCTTTTAAGTCTCATCCCTCACTCTTTGTCTTGTGCGTTAAAATGACTTATTAAACTTCATGGAGTTCACCATATAGTTATTTATTTCTCTTTGCACAGAAACCTGCTCAATTCTACTTATTTATTTTGCAAAGCACTTAAGATTTCTCTCACCATCAAGAACATTCACCTCTAAAGGCTGCATTTTTTTTTTTTTTGTATATTCTATAAATGTGTTTTTCACTGAGTTTCTGTGTGGCGGTTTAGTTATCTGTTCAGCTCTTTTCTCCTCATCTGATTGTGAGCTTAAGTACAGATTATTTACACTTACGGATTTTCATATGGCAAAATGCACATCAAAATTCAATAAATATCATTTGATGAATTTTTTCTAAGGCATATACAACAAAAAATGAATTATCTTTGTTTTTGTTTCATTTTCTTTATGGTTTTCTTGTCAAGGGAGGATTTTCAAGAATAATTTAAGCCACAGAAAACTGTGAAATATGTGTGTCACTCATTGACCTTCTGGACAATTAAGAATGATTCATATGTCACCTTTAGGACTGTGTGCACTGCAGAGTAACTGTTTCTCTCATGCAGCATTCAAAAAGATTTCTGCACTAAATCAGATATTTTGTTCTGCCTTCTTACCATATCAGATTTTATTACCCTACCAGTTACATACATATTACATAACACTTGTTCCTAAGTCAAAATAAACAATACACCCCAAACATCATCCTTAGAGTGCCAGCAGCAAACTTGGGATATATTTTCCCTAAAATCAAAATATATGGGAATCATTATCTTTACCCATATGAAGATGAAGTATGGCGAAAGCCATTCCACCCCAAAATCAACAGCCAGGCAAAATGTAGTCCTAATGTATCCTTCAGCTGTAAGTACGTGGGTTTCAAATACGCAAAATTTCCAAAATTAAATATTTCTAATATCAATGGGCAAATTCTATGTGTCAATGCCTCCCCAGATTGTCATAATGCCTCTGCCTTTCAGTTATGTCACTGTTAAGATAGAATTAAATAAAAGTATTTTTTTCCCCAGAATCTTTCTCAAAGCTTCTTTGACATCTTTGTTTCTCAGGGAGTAAATCAAAGGATTCAGCATGGGAGTGACTAGGGTGTAACATAACGAGGCCACTTTACTCAGCTCAGGAAATCTGTCAGGGATGACATACATAAAAATCACAGCACCATACAGCACACTCACGACTCCCAGGTGTGAGCTGCAAGTGGAAAACGCTTTCTTACGTCCCTCAGTGGATCTTATCTTTAAAACCGTGGACACAATATACATATAGGACACAATAATGACAATTATGGTAGGCAAAATAATAATGCTGCATAAGAAAAACGTAACCATGTTATGAAAGTAGAGGTCAGAACAAGATAGTCTCTGAAGTGGACGGTCATCACAGTAAAAGTGGTCAATGGCTCGGGAAGCACAAAAGGACAAAGTAAATGTTATGCTTGTCTGAAGAACTGAGCTGATGCAGCCGCATAAATAGGAACCAGCCACCAACTGAGTGCAGAGACGTGCTGACATCTGGACAGAGTAGAGGAGTGGGTTGCAGATGGCAATGAAGCGGTCATAGGCCATGGCTGCCAGGAGAAATCCCTCCGCCACGATGAAGAGGGCAAAGAGAAAGAGCTGGGTCACACAACCTGCAAAGGAGATTGACTTGCTCTCAGACCAGAAGTTGATCATGGCTTTGGGTGCAATAACAGATGAATAGAAGAGATCAATGAAGGACAGGTTGCCTAGGAAGAAATACATGGGTGTGTTCAGCCGGGGATCAGTCATAATAATGGTCATCATCCCAACATTCCCTAGGAGGATCATGGCATACACAAGCAGAAAGATCAGGAAGAGGAGAATGTGGAGCTCGGAGCGGACCCTGAAGCCTACCAGGATGAAGTCAGTTACTTCCGAGTGATTGTCTGTTCCTCTGTCACTCATGGCAGAAACCTGCTGATAGGCACAAGGCAAAATAAACAAATGAAATCTAGGCTTTGTTTCTAGTGGCATAAATAATTTCTTAAATGTAGAATAAATTATTTACATCTTAATTAACTATTGCACATAAAACAATTTTAATGTCATGAAGAATCAAGAATTTGCATTACATAATACTAGGCTTATGAGACTAATTAAGCAGTGAAAAAATTTTCTGGGTCACTGTACTTAAATCATAAATTTGCTGTGAGTTCAGCCAATAAGTAGCATACAATATTGTCTAATTTCAATCAAATTTGAAATTTCTATTCTTAACATTTTTATAGTAAAATAATTTTCACAATCTAAAATAAGAGTGTTACTAGGATCTAAAATAGAGATATTACATGTAATCGCTGTGACAATGTTTATAGCCTGTGATAGCCAAGTCAGTGTTTGAATCATTACATGACAGTAATAAATATATTTTAAAATATTGTTACCTTATTTACCTCAATGTCTTTCCTTTTCATTATTACTGTATCCATCTTTGAAAATAGAATAAAAATAGATAAGTCTTTTGTGTGTTAAAATTAATAAAATTTAAAAACCACTAATCCTAGATCAAATAAAATGCTCTAAAGATCATTCTAAATAAATGGGCATTTCCTCAGATCAAGTCCATTCCCCCAAATAAAGGAATTTTTATTGCTTCGTTATAAATATTTTACTTCCACTAATAGTTGTTTAATTAAAATATGCCATAATCAGCTCCTTTTCTGAAGTGGGGAAAAGTTAATGAACATTCTAATACTTACAACACAATGATGCCTTTCAACCACAACTTCATCAATTCATGGGATCTGGCTCTTTGGGCAGGGCAAGTATATTTAAGGAATATATATAATGGAGAGTTCCTTTCTTAAATCCTAGTAGGCTTTATACATCTTAAAATAAGATGAATATTAAAAGACCATAGCAATTTTGTGTCATCTATAGTCCATCACCATTTGCTCCAGTATCAACAGTAGTTGTTTATGATGGTCTTACTTATTTTAGTCCTATGCAATCTTTCCTCAGGATATTTCAACATTAAGGTTTTGCTCATCCTCTGTGATGGATTCCATTGGGAGAGGAGTAATCATAAAGTCAATTACAGAGACATAAGTACAGGCTCCAGGGCTGTTGTCCATTAGGACTGCAGTAACCTCAGACACAAACAAATAATGTAATAATAGTCCAAATACAAGGAACTTTTCCTTTTGGTTGTATGTATGCTTTGGGAAATTTCTTTGGACTTAGTTTTCTTCATTGACAAAGAAACACTTTCTGGTAATTATCATAGCATGCATATTGGTATGTACAGAGAAACAGATTTAAAAGGTAGTATTATACGAGAAAAGTGTTAGATAAGTGAATATTTTTAATTATGTAGTAAATTACATTCACTATGCTTTAAAAAAAGATAAAAATTCACTCCAAGATATGGTTTGTCTATATTTCTTGATGTAGACATATTTCTTTTCTTTTTTTAAAATATGAAATTTATTGTCAACTTGGTTTCCATACAACACCCAGTGCTCATCCCAACAGGTGCCCTCCTCAATGCCCATCACCCACTTTCCCCACCCTCCCACCCCCCATCAACCCTCAGTTTATTCTCAGTTTTTAAGAGTCTCTTATGGTTTGTCTCCTTCGCTCTCTGTAACTTTTTTTTTCCCCTTCCCCATGGTCTGATGTAGACATATTTCATGATATGACAAATACCCTGTAAATCACAAACTCAGAGTCAGATAATATTTTTCTAATGCTATGCTTTCTTATATTCAAATACTAAACAATTAGAGAAGAAATAACAGCACTCAATAAAATGATTTTACATTTCCTTAGTAAAAGATTTTAAAATATCTTAACTATTTTATGACTAAAGGACTGCATTAAAACCATAGACATAGGGGCGCCTGGGTGGCTCAGTTGGTTAAGCATCCGACTTTGGCTCAGGTCATAATCTCGCGGCTTGTGGGTTTGAGCCCTGTGTCGGGCTCTGTGCTGATAGCTCAGAGCCTGGAGCCCGCTTCAGATTCTATATCTCCCTCTCTCTCTGCCCCTTTCTTGCTTGCGCTTCTGTCTTTCTCTCTCAAAAAAAAAAAAAAATAAATAAACATAAAAAAATTAAAAAAACAATAACCATAGGCATAATACTCTATTTAATGAGCTTAGTATTTTGAGCTTTATATATTTTCATCCTAAATATTTCCACAAATTAATTGTAATACTACTTTTTAAATCTCCTTTTAATTAAAAATTATTTCTAGAATTTATTTAGAATTTTCCTCTGTATGGAATACAAAATGATATAGGGTAAGAGTTTCTCATTATAATACAGTATTAGTAAAAGTTTGGTCAGTGTAGGAAGAAAAAGCAGATTAGGTATTTCATGTTTTAATTTTTTTAATATGTATTTGTTATAAGAGAAGGAGAGAGAAAGTGGCAAGCAAAGGAGGGGCAGGGAGAGAGGGAGAAAGAGAAAATCCCAACCAGGCTCCACATTGTCGGCAGTATCTGATGTGGGGCTCAATCTCATGAACCATGACATCATTACCTGAGCTGATACCAAGAATCAGATTCTTAATAGACGGAGCCACCTAAGTGCCCCAGAAGTACATTACGTACGTTAAACAGGAAAATATTAATTAAGGTGAATTGAGGCCTATCAAATTTGGAAAGCCTGGAAGAATTTCTGGATGACACTCTTATAATGATCCTGAGAGAAATTTAGGATAAACTCACAGAGATATACTACTATTGGGGATACAATTCAAAAGAACAGCACTTGACCTATGGTCCAAGGGATCAGATACACAGAAGCAAAAAAATGTCACTACTTCCTCATCCGTCAAAATCACTTTTCTAGGAAGTTGAGGATTCAATAGCACTGCAGAAATAAGCCCACATGTTTCTACAACTTCTTTTTTCTACTGGTAGATAGAATGGACAGGAAGTTGATCCCCAAGTCATTGTGCCCTTCTAAATTCTGAGCTTGTATAGATCTAATTGGTAGAGCAAAATCTGTGTCAAGAACCTGTGTGGCAGGAGACATTTGAACTTTCCAACATCTCTATCTAGAAGGCACATGAGATAGAGTTTGAATATCTAACCTGTAAAATGTACCATAATCTAATATACTTTTTATTTTTTTTTTTAAATTTTTTAATGTTTATTTATTTTTGGGACAGAGAGAGACAGAGCATGAACAGGGGAGGGGCAGAGAGAGAGGGAGACACAGAATCGGAAGCAAGCTCCAGGCTCTGAGCCATCAGCCCAGAGCCCGACGCGGGGCTCGAACTCACAAACCGCCAGATCGTGACCTGAGCTGAAGTCGGACGCTTAACCGACTGAGCCACCCCAGTGCCCCTCTAATATACTTTTTAATCCTTAAACTTTCCACAATAGCATTAACGGTAACAACATGCTATTTCTGACAAATACGTAGAGGGCCACTAACTGTCACAGTAGTTGAGACATCAATAAACCCTTAACAAATTCATTGATTAAAATCATTCAATATATGTTCTTGATCATATTCAACTTAATATAGAAATCAAATAGATTTTTAGGAAGTGTTTATTTTTAGTGTTCATGCCCATAGAATTTTCTGGTTATCTATCATTATTGATTTCATAAGTGATAGATAACTAGAAATCTTTATGGGCATGGACATTAGAAATAAACACTTCCTAAAAACATACTGATAAAAAAGAAATCAAATAAAATTTTGATTTCAATTGAACTAAATTATAATGAATCATGATATATTTAAGCTTGGTAAGAAAAAGTAGTACTTAGAGGGATATACAAAACCTTATAGATAAATATGAAGAAGATAGGCAGGAACATTTAGATTTTAATAATAACAATCTTCTTAATAATGTGAAATAGAAAACAGCAAGTCAAAACAAAATATGAGGCACCTGAGTGCTCAGGGGGCACCTGCATGGCTCAATCGGTTAAGCATCCGATTTCGGCTCAGGTCATGATCTCGTGGTTCATGAGTTTGAACCCCAGGTCTGGCTCTGTGCTAACAGCTCAGAGCCTGGAGCCTGCTTCAGATTCTGTGTCTTCCTCTATCTCTGCCCCTCCCTGACTTACACTCTTTTTCTCTATCTCAAAGATAAATAAACAGTAAAAAAAAAAAAAAAGCACAAAACAACAAAAACAGAAAAGAAATAATGTAGATAAAAATTACTTAATTAGAAAAAAATATGTATAATATAGGATAGCCACATAGTCTGACATTGATTCTTTGAAAAATTAGTAATGTGTATAAAATCCTAGCCAATTTAATGAAGGAAAAACAGCAACATTAAATCACAAGAATCAGGAATTAAAAGGTGATGGCACTACAGATTCTGCTGATATTGATAAAAAAATATTTTTACCAAAAATTGATGATTTTTAAATAAAAATATTTTAAGTAGGACAAAATTATGTGTAAAAGACAAGTATGAATTTTTAATTATATTTTCTAAAGAAATTGAATTTCATTAATGATATTTCCATGAAGAATAGTTCTTGCCTAAATGACTTCACCAGTGTTTACTTCTGAACATTTGAGAAAGAAATACGATCATTTGTACATAAACTCTGTCAGGAATAGTCATAAAGGAAATACTCTCTAACTATAGTTTTGAGTCTCTCATAAGTGTCATAAGGACATTAAACTTTATAGGTAAATCTTACTCATAAACTTAATGTCAAAAGTCTAAACAGACAATAAATAAAATACTTCAGTAAAAAAAAGAATAATGCAATCTCACTGAAGTGTATGTACTAGAAATGTTAAAGTCATTCAATATTTTTAAAAAATAGATTTAAGATTTTCCACATCTAGTTATTGATGCATAGCTTTTATAGATTTGCTTTCCATCACAAAAAAATTAAACTCTGGAGAAAATATATGAACCAAATATTTTTAGAGATTGCATAATAAGTGGTAAATGACTACTACTGAGAAAAAGGAAACATACCAGGAGAAAAAGATTTTAAACTTGAATACACAGCAATAGAAACAAACCAAACCTAAGACTGAGTTAAAAAGGAAAAAATAGAAAAGAACAGATGTTGAATGACAACTGAAAAAATATTACCCATGTAATTTTGGAAAAAGAGAGGCCAGAAAAATAACAGAAACTATGGTGGGCAAAAATTTTCTCTAAGTTGATGACAAAATCTAAACACACAGATGCAAGGAAATGGGCAAAATCCCAAGCAGGATGAACAGAGAGAAAACCAAATAAAACACATCAGAATAAAAATCTGAAGGTGAGTGAAAAAGAGACACTGTCAAGAGGGGAAAAGAGAGACATTACACACAAGCAAATGAAAGTTAAATCATACACCTTGGTCAGAAACAATTCGAACCAGAGACAATGGAACAACATCTTTAAAGCACTTAAAGATAGGAGGAGGGGAGACCAAACCAACAAGCATGTGCAGGACAAATGGGCTTCAGAACTGAAGGCAAAAAAAGGAACTTTCTGACTAAAGGAAAACTAAGAGCATGTGTCATGCCAAATTTGCGCCACAAGAAATACCAAAGAAAGTTGTCCTCACTAAAGGAAACATTGTCAGGATAAAGTGGGAAGGATCTCTAGGATCCTGAAGACGCTGCTTTCACACTGACAGCAGAACTAAGGATGTGTGAGGAGGGGGAGTTTCCTTCTCTTTCAGTGTGCTCCTTAGGTTTTTTGCTTGTTGGTTCTGGCACAGGTGGGCACACCCCACCCTGGTGCTCACTCTTGAAGCAATTCCAGGCTTCTGGGATCTTTTAAGCCACCTCTTCTGTTGTCTTGAAATCATAGATGGAGGTATGACTGCCTCCTCTTGCCCATCTCTGTGTTACTACTTCTAAATACGCACCCCCGCGTTTCCCCAAACTCTTTAACTGACTGTTTAGATTATTCTCCGCATAAAATTTTCTTCTAATACCAGCATGCTGTATTAACAGTAGAGTTAAGAAATGAGTTTCTAAAAGTAAGGGTTGTTTATCTACTCAAATGAAAACTAGTGAATATCCTTCTATATATCATGAAATTTAAAAAAGGAATCAGGGGGGCCTGGGTGACTCAGTCCATTAAGATTGTACTTCCATTCAGGACATGATCTCATGGCTCTGTGCCGACAGCTGGGAGCCTGGAGCCTGCTTCAGGTTCTGTCTCCCTCTCTCTGCCCCTCCCCAACTTGTGCTCTGTCTCTTTCTCTCTCTCTCTCTCAAACATAAATAAACATTAAAAAATTTTTTTAAGAAAAAAGAATCAAGTACTTCTCATCCAAATGTGTTTGTTATTATTGTTATTGTTTTTATTAATTTTGTTCAGTAAGTAGAAGGTACTTCTCATCTCAAGAGAGCCCTTCTAACTTTCCAAAGTTCTGTTGAGTTTAATAATTTCTTTCCTCATTTTTCTTTTGCATTCTGATACAAAATACATTACTGGTGAGAGAGAGACTGTTGTCCCTGGTTAATATCTTGCAGAGGGAATGCTCACCACTTTGGTTTCCATCCTCATGAGAGAACTTCTCTTAGCAGCCACCCCAGGTCTGGTTGATTTAATCAATGAAAGAGCACATTAAAAAAAAAGAGAGAGAGAGAGAGAGAGACAAATTACAATTGTTGCTGGTACTTGTTCATCTTAGTGATTGGACTCTGATCTGAACAGTGAGGAAATACAATCCATTTTGCAGGAAGACTTCCTGTTAAACTAAAGTGTGTCTCTTTTCATGCTTTTGTTTCTTCATGATTTCACATGTAGTAGGTTTACAAGGTAAGAAATGTGTTCATTCTTAAGAATATCGTTTATATTTAATTTGTTTATTCTCAACACTTCCTTTTTAGATAATTTTAGTTATATCTTTCTTTTTTTCCCAATTTTTCTGTTGAATTCAGAAACTTCTTTATGTAAAACATGAATTTAAGGGAACCATGCATTTTTCTAGTTGATAGGCCCTACCAGAGTATATTTTGGTGATTCTCCTGCCTGCTAAAATCAATCAGTCAATATTTCTGTTAACCTTTAATTTTTTTAAGAAAGTAAGTTTCATACATACTGAACCAAATTGACTCTAATATACTTCCATAGTCCCAACTGTCTTAAAAGAATGTCAAAATTAGTGAAACCATACCAGTGACAACAATAAAAATTACAAGAGACATTATAAGGCATTTTATAATTTATATAACATATAATTTTATTTATGTATTATAATTCTATAATTTACATAATGATTTATGTAAATACACAGAATTATAATTTTTATACTTATAAAATTATAAAAGACATTTTCATAGTATGTGAATCTTTGAATTTCTTGTTTGCCAGTTTTCTTTTACATGTTTTGATTATTGAATAGTAAACCCCTTTGCTGCTCAATCTCACGACTCTAAAGAAGCCTTTTAAATGTGTTTTTGTCTTAATTTCCCCATACATAAAATAAAATAAAAATTACTTCCTCCCTCTACCACAATATTTTAAGAATGCTTTATAGCCATAATAGTATATGCTGAAATCAATATAATGTAAGCTTGTTTAAATACATATTTCTTCCTTTTTTTCCATTTATACCTATCTTTAAATTGTCCTGTGTGTGTTCTATCCTCCCCATTCACAGATCTTTGTATTTTTTGTTAGATTTGTCTGTTTCTGAGAGGATAGAAAAATCACTACCCAAGATCTTAGAATTCCTCACTTGCATTCCACTCGGTGAATTCCAAAGGGAATCAGAGAGGGAAAGAAGGAAGGAAAGAAGAAGAGAAAAAAATAAAAATCTGATTACATTGTGTTCAGAAAATATATGCAAGAATCACTTCTGTTTTTAACAGATGAACTGTGCATTAAAGTGCATGTCACTATAGGGACAAAAATAATGGAAGAAATAAGAAGATGAAGTTAATGGGTAAAAGGATGATGCCTTGGTCGGAATTTGAAGGTTTTCTCTCCATATAAGAAAGATGGATAGATACAGTATTAGTATATCATTTTTCTATAATAGATAAGGAAACTAAATTATTTCTTTAAGGTAAAATGAGACCATCAATTGAATGGATTTGCATTACAAATGAAAATTTAAGTGCATTGTAATGTCTGTGAGAAATATTGTCCACTAGAAGAGCCAACTTTCAATGGCAGTAACTGATAATAAATCAAGAAGGGAAAACAAAGAGGAAGCTCTTGTTTCCAGACAGTTTCCTGAAATCTCCATTTCCCCAAAGTACACCTTGAGGGCACATCCTCATTATTTGCAAAATAAGTATATCTAAAGAGGCTGACCAATGAGATTGGATTCTTCATTAGGAAGACTTTTTAAAAACAGTAATCTGTCCTTTATTGGTGTTGTGTGATTTATTGGAAACAATATGATGAAAATTTTCCACGCTGGGTTTTAGTTATTTTTCCTAAAACAAGTATTCTGATGACTCATTTCTTTCATTTTTACCACCTCTCCAATTCCACCTACATCTCAGCCATGAAGAGCGAGCCTAACAGGAATTACTCAGAAGTGACTGAGTTTGTTCTACTAGGATTCATAACCCCTCCAAAAGTACAGATCCTCTTATTCCTAGTGTTCTTGCTGATCTACATGGTCACTGTGGTGGGAAATATTAGCATGATAATTGTCATTAAGGTGGACTCCAGACTTCATATGCCTATGTATTTCTTCCTTAGAAACTTGTCCTATTTAGATCTCTGCTACTCCACAGTCATTGCTCCCAAAACTTTAGCCAACTTCCTATCTAAGGGAAAGAAGATTTCTTACAATGGCTGCGCAGCCCAATTTTTCTTCTTTGCCCTGTTTGTCACAACTGAAGGCTTTCTTCTGGCTGTCATGGCATTTGATCGATTCTCGGCCATTTGTTCCCCTCTCCTTTACCCCGTGCACATGTCCCAGAAAGTCTGTGCTCAGTTGGTGACTGGATCCTACATCTGTGGAGGCATCAACTCCATGGTTCAAACAGGTTTCACCTTCAGTTTGCGTTTCTGTGGAGAAAACACACTAGACCACTTTTTCTGTGACGTCCCAGCCCTGATCAAGATCTCCTGTGCGGACACATCTGTGAACGAGATTGTGTTGTTCATTCTCTCGGCCGTCATTATCATCACCACCACAACCGTCATTGTGGTTTCCTATGCTTACATCCTGTCCACCGTCCTGAAGATCCCCTCGACCCATGGCAGGGGTAAGACCTTCTCCACCTGTGGCTCCCATATAGCAGTGGTGAGTTTATTCTATGGGGCTGTATTCTTCATGTATGCCCAGCCTGGGGCTATCTCCTCTCCAGAGTCAAACAAGATTGTAGCTGTGCTGTACACACTGGTAATACCGATGCTAAACCCTCTAATATACAGTCTGAGAAACAGAGATGTGAAAGAGGCTATGAAAAGAATACTACTACACAGGAAATGATTCCTCCCCTGATAATCGTAAAACCATCATTCAGTGGACACATTTTGTTTCCTAAGGGTCTCAGTTATCCTCGTTCTTGTAAAATTAGTATTATCAAAGATATTTTTATATACAGCAACAAATGTTTTTCTAAGTGTTACAAAATGGTATTTCTATGCTTAGAATATATGAAAGACTTATCTGTTTTCAATTTCTGATGTGATAATATTTTCATTTCAATTTTGCTTTAAGAAGTAAATGGTAAGAGTTGCTAGTATATAATGATTAAAATATTACATCTGTGTGAATGATTCTTTAACTTTTCTGTTTTCCAAAACAAGTAAACTGATATTTTTTTTAAAGCATTTTATTTTGAGAGAGAGAGAAAGAGAGAGAGTGCGTGCGCATGAGCGGGGGAGGGGCGGAGAAAGGGGGAGAGAGCGAATTCCAGGCAGGCTCCACCCTGTCAGTGCAGAGCCCCACGTGGGACTTGAACTCACCACCTGTGAAGTGATAACCTGAGCTGAAATCAAGAGTTGGATGTTTAACTGACTGAGCCACCCAGGCGACCCCTGGTATTTGTTTGGAAAAGAGAACAGCCACACTGTATAGGTGGCAAAACAGAACAGATATGGTTACATAGGACACTTTTAAGTAAAGGCCCCCTTTTTCCCAGAGATCCAGGTTTATATTCTGAAAAGTACCATCCTTAACATTACTACTGCTATAAAAACAGGACCCACAATATCTTATTTGATTTGAGAAGCAATTATTCACATGGAAATATGTGTCAATAATGCTCTATTTTTTATTTCTTCATTTTCTTCTTAATATAAAATGATATGTTTTATAATAAAAGCTGAAGCATAAAAAGCAAATACCGTTTTTATCAACATTTTCAAATGAGGAAATTGAGGCAGTCGGGAACTAAGGAGCTTGGTGTAGCCAAAATGCAACACTAATATGGCACCAGGATTTTTATTATTCTAATGTATGCTGTAAAGCATGTGGAATATTCTGAAAATATAATCTCACAATCTAGAAACAACCATTTTTGAAGGACATATAGTTATGTGGCCAGTCTTTAAACTGTAACAGATCTGATGCATTATCCTGTCATTAATTGTGCAAATGTAATTCTGTATTTATTTTCTTATGAAATTTTAATCAATTTTGCATGTAAAGCAGTATGACATTTGCATACCATTTTATTTATCGGTCTTTTTACTTTTAATTTATTGCCTATACTTACCCATTCAAAATCAGATAAATATTTTCGAATATTAACGTTTTTCTATAAGATTATTTGGCTTTTAGTTATTATAAAAGTGATTTTTCTATTTGGTGTGGACTGAGGTACTTGCTCAATTTTTTTTTTTTCTATCAGCCAGAAATACTTAAAAAAATTGTTTTTAATGTTTGTTTATTTTTGAGAGAGAGAAAGTCACAGTGTGAGTGGGGAAGGGGCAGAGACAGAGGGAGACACAGAATCCAAAGCAGGCTTCAGGCTCTGAGCTGTCCAGCACAGAGCCCGACACAGGGCTCGAACTCACAAACCGTGAGATCATGACCTCAGCCAAAGTCGGACACTTAACTGAGTGAGCCACCCAGGCCCCCCTCCATTGACTAGGAATATTTTTAATACCTAAAAAAATGTGGAGAGGAAATAAAAGTTTTGCCCTGGTTTGTCATGATGTACAACACTTTATATACTGCTGAATATAATTTTCGAAAGCTTTACAATGCTGCGTTAACCTGATCAGAAGAGTTCCATGATATTCTTTGCTAACGTTAAGTGGCTAATTATTGTGAAGTGAATTATATGATCCAGGTATGCGTATGTAGAACCGCTCAGGACTCCCTGGAGGGTTTGGCTCCAGAAGCAAACCAAACCATGGACGCAGTTGCAGTTGCTGCCATCTGGTGGCTGTCGTCCACTCCTACTAAGTCTGAAGAGAAGAGTCTGGATACTGTGATAGAATGGAACTTCCAGAACAGTGGTTAAAAATTCAAAGTACTTCCTAAATTACTTGGCTTCCACCCCCATCATATTGTCCTGAGCGATTGGACAATCTCAATTGTCCTGAGATTGGTTGACTATAAGCAGACCTGTGGAAAGTTACCCTATTCCTCCCTGTCTCCTGAGGGATAGTTGTCTGGAGTTGCCAGCCCTACTTTCCCACCCCTCCTTTTGTGCTTTTCCTTCACCAAAAATGAATCATGTAAGATCTCGCCCTTGTTTCAGAAAAGGGATGCGTAGAAAAGGGAAAATATTTGTCAATTATATTATTTCTGAATTTGTCTTATCTTGAGATATATTTTGATGGGATTTTACTGAATGTTATTAGAATTGTATATGTTTATCACTGAGACAGAGCATTATTTGTTTTTCTCACACTATTTAGGGCACATTTTGGACTCGAGCTTGTCTGAACATCATTCAAAGATGGAGACTTTTTCCTCCTTGTTTATTCTGAAGAAGAGGCTGTGTAACAATGAAATTATTTCCTCTTTGAAAGTTTGTGAGAACTGATGGGAGATGCCATCTGGACAAGGAGTTTCTATTATGGAAAGAGTTTGACTAATGATTGACTTGATTTAGTGGTTACCAAAAGTGATGATAATAAAGACATTTAACAACTTGTTAAGTAATGTTTATATATCAATGTTTAATATATCAATCAATACAAAGTAGCCCCTTTAGTCTTCTTATTAAAATGCTTAACTAGTGGTAAAGTTTTCAACACAAATCATCCTAAAGTTTCCATGCCATTTCTTTTCTTTCCTCCCTCCCTCCCTCTATTCCTCTTCCTTCCTCCCTTTCTTCCTTCCTTCCCTCTTTTTCTTCCTTCCTTCCTTCCCTCTCTCTTTATTTTTCTTTCTTTCATTCCTTTTCCAAATTGTTGGGAGAAATCTTTGGTTTGATGTGTTATTGCTAAATGAAATTTGATGCGAGGGGACTACACTAAACAAGCCATTACAATAGTTGTCCCATTAAATCAAAGTCATTAGATGATGTGGTGTTTGAAAAAGCAAAATTTCATTTCAACAAAATTGTTTATAATGCTGAATCTTCTGAGGCTTCTGCTAAACTAATACCAATTACATTTAAAATTTCCTAGCTCCTCCTCTTGCTCCTGATGTAAGAAGTCAGTCATTCTTTCATCATTATGGGGGATAATACCTATGGGTTTTGGATAGTTGCTCTTTATTAAGCTGAGGGAAATTGCTGAGTTGTATCAGATATGAATGAGTGTCTGGTTTTGTCAAATGCTTTTCCACATCTATTGAGATGATTTTAAATACACACACACACATATATACATATATATGATTATTTATATACACAGGTGATTCTTGAACAACACTTTTGAATTGTGTGGGTCTACTTATATGCACATTTTTTTACAACACAGTACTGTAAATGTATTTTCTCTTCCTTATAATTTTCTTATTAACATTATCTTTTCTGTATCTTCTTTATTGCAAGAATACAGTATATAATACATATAGCATAAAAATAGCAAAAAAATATGTGTTAATCAATATGCTAATGTTATCAGTAAGGGTTGTGGTCAATAGTAGACTATTAGTAAGGTTTTGGGGGAATCAAATGTTATATGTGGATTTTCAACTATGTGTGTGGGTCATTCTACACCCCTGACCCCCATGTTGTCCAAGGGTCAACCACATATACACATGCACATACACAGACACACATACACACATACACACATATGCATATATGTGATATGTATTTTTATATATCACATGTTTATATATAATATATAAACTATATGTATATGAATTCATATAGCAAATATTTTCTCATATATAACACACATTTAGTTTATTAAATATAATTGAAATCTATTTTAGTTTGTTTATAGTATAGTAAATTAAATATAGTAAATTAAATTAATTTATTTTTGAATATTAAACCAGCTTTATATCCTAAGATAACCCCTACCTGGTCATGGTGTATGATAGTTTTGATCTTTTTCTAGATTGAATTTACTAAAATTTTGTTTAGAAATTTTGCATCTATGTTCACAACAGATATTGGCTAGTATTATCTTCTTCTTTTTCTATCTAGTTTACCATTAACAGTACACTAGCTTCATAGAATCGATTAAGAAGTAGTTTCTTGTTTTAAATTCTTTGGGAAAGTTCATGCAGAATTGTTACTAAGGTTTTGCTCAAATGTTTGGCAGAATTCACTAGTGAGCCAAACTGGAGTGTTTCTTTGTGGGATCCTTTTAAACTATAATTTCAATTTTTTGAAGTGTTCTCAGTGAAATAAACTGGGGTACTCATTGGGCTTACCACATTTCTTTCCCATTTTTTAGGAATCACTGTGCTTCATTGCCTACAATCCAATGTCTTCAATGTATATGTGTATATATTTGTATGTATATGTGTGTCTGTAAGTGTGTTTGTGCCATAGATAGATAATAGATGATAGATGATGATGATGATGATAGATAGGTAGATAGATAGATAGATAGATAGAGGTGCTGAGAGCCAGAGAGAGAGAGAGAGAGAGAGAGAGAGATGTTCCCTTTTTGTTGATTTAGGCTCCTATGACTTCTTCTTGAACAGAATCAGAAGTCTACTCATATCTTTTCTATTTCCCAAGTGAAATTAAACTTCGTTTTCAATCTGCTTGAGTAGTAGGGAAACATTTATTTTAGTTAGATTTTGTTTTTTTAAATTATCTGTTTAACTAGGGGTTTTCATAGGTAGGGTCAATGTGCCCACTGCTTCTCATTGAACATTGAAGAGTCACTGAAGGCAATTAAGTCCGAATTTTCAGTGGATAAAACTGTTCTATTGTTGATGAAGTTGCCTGCACAAGCTGCCTGAGGTTCAGCGAAGAAAGTTATCTATATCTGTTCCTTTTTTTGAAGGATGGTCTCACTCTTTGAAGGCCAAATTCTTTTGGGGATGACACTTTGATTCTTAAGACCACTTCTCTTAGTTCTCAGCATTTTGTATTCCATTCCAGAGAATTACCTTCGATTCTATGGCACAAATGATTTGGGTGTCCATCATTTGTAGACCAGAAATGATTCTTTGTTTCCTATCCAGGAATCTCTGCAGCAGGAGTTAGTCATGTGCCTTTTCTTATTTTTGAAAATGTAAATCACCGCATTTGAGTTCATAGGTCTTCGGTCTTTTTACCCCATTGGTGTTATCAATCCTCTTTTCTGGACAGTAAAACTACACTTATTCTACTCTGCCACTCTTGCATTTTGGGAAGACAGACATCTTTGTGTCTCAATAACAATTCACTTTCTTCAAATCAAATGAGGTTCTTTTAAAATTTGTTTTGCTGCAAAGGATTACTACCTTCCCCCTTCATGGGCAGGCTCTTTTATCTTTTTTTTTTCTTCTTGTTAGTGAGTTATTGAGTATTCTTAGTGTAATATCATTGCTGCTGTTACTATGTAGCTTAATATTTCGTAGTTTATGTGAGATATAATAAAAATGATACCTTGCATCTATCTATTTCTCGATCGATCGATCTATCATGCTATGTTTTACATATATTAGTATATGTAATCCACACAGCAACTCTATGAGAAGTTACTTTTGTTATCTCCAGTTTCCAAACAAACAACATTGGAAAATGAAAAAAAAAAAAGTGAGGGGATGCCTGGTTGGCTCAGTTGCTTCAGTGCCTGACTCTTGATTTCTGCTCAGGTCATGATCTCACGATTCCTGAGATGGAGCCCACGTCACCTGCCCCCGCCCTCCCATCCCCTATGCTGTCATCGAGGAGCCTGTTTGGGATTCTCTTTCCACCCTTCCCCCACTTATGCACACACACACACACACACACACACACTCTCTCTCTCTCTCTCTCTCTTTCAAAACAAATAAATACACTTAAAAAAAAAAAAGTGGAGGGGTGCCTGGATGGCTCAGTCAGTTAAGCTTCCAACTTCAGCTCAGGTCATGATCTCACAGTTGGTGGGCTCCAGCTATGAGTCCAGCTGTGCTGACAGTGCGGAGCCTGGAGCCTCCTTTGGATTCTGTGTCTCCCTCTCTCTCTGCCCCTCCCCTGCTCATTCTCTCTCTCTCTCTCTCTTGCTCTCTCAAAAATAAGTAAACATTAAAAAAATTTTTTAAAAAGTGGAGATAGTGAAAAGTATGCTAAAACAAGAAATTTAAGGGGCTCCTGGGTGGATCAATTTACTAAGCCTCTGACTCTTGATTTCAGCTTAGGTCAGGATCTCACAATTTTGTGAGTTCAATCCCCCTGTACACTGACCATGCACACTGACCATGCAGAACCTGCTTGGGATTCTCCCTCTCTCCCTCTCTCTGCCCCTCCCTTGCTTGCATTCTCTCTGTCTCTCTCAAAATAAATAAATAAATATTTTTAAAAAATAAGAAATTTAAATATGTTTGATACCCAGTGTTGGGGAGGGATTATGAGTGCTGGTAGAGTTGAGTATATACACACTCAAAGATAAATAGATTTAAGTAAAAAGTCAAAATGAAAACAGTTTGAGAAAACAAAGATATATAATACAAGAATACTCAAGTAACTGTACATCAGGATAGTAGGAGTGTTACAGAATTTTAAAGTAGTTGGTAGCTATTATAAAGTATTTTGTAAAACATGATTTTATATACACAACAAATTTACAAAAAAGAAATAATAAAATAAATTTAATATTAATTATATACCATGTATTGTGACGATATTAATTGACTGAATGATGCACATTAAAAAATAATTTGCAGGGGTGCCTGGGTGGTTCAGCAGGCTAAGCATCTGACTCTTGATTTCTGTTTAGGTCATGATCTCATGGTGATGAGATCAAGCCCTGTGTTGGCTTCACACTGAGCATGGAGTCTGCTTAACATTCTATCTCCCTCTCTCTCTCCCCCCGTCCCCTGCTTGCGCTCTCTCTCTCTCTCTCTCAAAACAAATAAATAAAATCTTTAAAAAATAATTTGCAAATCTGAAGGGTAAAAAAATCACTGATATTCCTTGCTTTCATTGTCCATTATTCTTGACTTGTAGGTGTATCACTTATAACTTTTAATACTAATAATTTTCAGTTAGGAGTTGTTTTTAGAATTTGATATAAATCAGAAAACCTATTTGCCATTTTATTTATTTATTTAGTTAGTTAGTTTATTTACTTTAGTTTTGAGAGAGAGAATGAGGGAGAGGCAGAGAGAGAATCCTAAGCAGACTCTGTGCTGTCTGTGCAGAGCCTGACATGGGGTTTGATCTCACAAACTGTGAGATCATGACCTGAGCTGAAATCAAGAGTTGGACGCTCAACCAACTGAGCCACCCAGGCACCTCTAACCTGTCATTTAAATGAAAAAAGTTGGGGGGATGCATGGGCGGCTCAGTCGGTTAAGCATCCAGCTTCCACTCAGATCATGATCTTGCAGTTTGTGGCACAGAGCCTTGCTTTGGGCTCTGTGCTGACAGCTCAGAGCCTGGAGCCTGCTTTGGATACTGTGTCTCCATCTTTCTCTCTGCCCCTTCCCACTGGCGCTCTGTCCCTGTCTCTCAAAAATAAATAAACACTAAAAAATATTTTTAAATAAATGAGCAAAATTTTATTTATTATTGGGGTTTCATAAAGTCTCAGAAGTGTCTTCAAATATTCCATGCCAAGACATTTTTACTGTATATAAAATATACGCTCTACTTTTATAGCATTCTTTAAAATGTCTTTTAGAGCCCAAGATAAAAGTAGACGTATAGAGTGGAAATGTAAGTAAAGTAACAGAATGCCTTGGATGTGGGTGAACCTGGTATATCTAAGCAGGATAGATCTAGTTTAAAAATCTATTGCATCTGGGGCACCTGGGTGGCTCAGTCAGTTGAGCAACCAGTTCTCAATTTCAGTTCAGGTCATGATCCCAAGGTCATCAGATCAAGCCTTGCATTAGGCTCATGCTCAGTGTGGAGCCTGCTTTAGTTTCTCTCTCTCTCTCTCTCTCTCTCTGCCCCTCTCCCACTCACTCTGTCTCTCTCTCAAATAATAAAATAAAACAAAGAAACAAACACCCACTGCATCAGAAAAGCAAGAAATAGGTTATATATATATTACATATTTGTGTTGGATAAAGACAGAAATTCCTGGAAGTATTATTCGTAAAACAATGCCTTGAAGGATGAGGAATATCCTTTTAGGGGAATCTTTATAATTAATAATGATTTTGATTGACTGTGAGTGACTCAACCACTATTCTTCCAGGAAGCAAAAAGAAGACTAAATTCACTGATTCTTGAACTTCTACATGGAGACTGATTTCTTAAGTCATTTGAAAATCTTAAAGTCCATATGAATGCTTTTCCACGTTCATCTCACTAATAAGATAATTTTCAACGTTAAGATTAAGAATGAGGTGTGATCCAGGAATCAGTATTAAAAGTAGAGTGAAACAAACCCTCCCCAGCTGATTCTGAGGTATGGGGAAGTTTGGCAAACACTGACCTAATTGACCTCCAGGGCCTTCTTACTTTTCCAAAACATCTGACGTCTGTGTGTGTGTGTGTGTGTGTGTGTGTGTGTGTATTTCTAATCTACTTTCTGGGTTTTAAGAATAACTATATGGCTAGATGAAATTTATGGCAGATTACATATAAGAGGAATCGTCAGTTCTGTCTTTGCAGAATATAAAGAGTAAGATATTTATTTTTTTTAATTTTTTAAACATTTATTTATTTGTGAGAGACAGAGACAGAACGCATACAGGGGAGGGGCAGAGAGAGAGGGAGACACAGAATCTGAAGCAGGCTCCAGGCTCTGAGCTGTCAGCACAGAGCCCAATGCAGGGCTCAAACTCACGAACTGTGAGATCATGACCTGAGCTGAAGTCCAATGCTTAACTGACTGAGCCACCCAGGCACCCCAAGAGTAAGATATTTCTTGAGTTTCAAACCAAAGACCCAGACTAAGATTTTCTTTTGGTTCAAATAAGTAAAAATGAGGAACATAAGACTTAGAAATAAAAAAGTCTGCTTATTGACTGTACTCAGAACAAATCTAATATATATTGTGAAGCATTTTTGTAATTAACTACACTTTTGTCAAATCTTCCTTTAAAAGAATAATCAATTAAAAGTTTCAGTGAAGCTTCTTTTGGAATCTGCTGGATCTCAAGTAAAGTAAGTGGTTTTTGAGCATCAACTTTTTCTGAAGGTAATTTTCTTAGTTTAGCAAACCTTTCTTTTTTTTCTATTAATCTTTCATAGATCCATTATTTATTGAGCACTTTTTTCTTCCCAGTTGCTATATATTTCATTTAATTTAAACATATCATTTAATTTAATCCTTATAGTAACAATCCTATGGGGTAAATGTTCTAAGACATACCTTGCTGATGAGAAAACCAAGGTGAATGAAATGTGAACAATTTTCCCAAGATTAGTTAGCCAGTGAATGGCATGACATGGATTAAAATTCAGATTTATGTGAGTTAAAATGTCACTGTTTAAAAAAAAATGCCACGCTTTTAACTAATAAAACATTTTGACTTTACACACAAAAAAATAGTAACAGAAGCTACACCAGTTTTACTTCTGATTCTATGGTACTTTTAATTTTATGAAAATTTCTGAGTAACAATGTGACTTCAAATATCATAGTAAGTTCCTTGAAGGGAAAAAAAAAATTGTCAGTTCTGAAATTAAATAAAGTAATGGAACCATAGAATTATAAAATTTCTTATATTTCACTTGAATTTAATATTTCTTTAAAAATTTTTTTGATGTTTATTTATTTATTTTTAAATGTTTATTTTTGAGAAAGAGACAGAGCACAGGTGGGGGAGGGGTAGAGAGAGAAGGAGAGACAGAATCTGAAGCAGGCTCCAGGCCCTGAGCTGTCAGCACAGAGTTGGACGCGGGGCTTGAACCTACGAACAGTGAGATCCTGACCTGAGCCAAAGTTGGATGCCTAACTGAGCCACCCAGGTGCCCTAAATTTAATATTTCTGATACTTAAAAATTACTGACTTTTTTTAAAAAAAGAGAAGTTCTTTTATATTTTTAAGTTTATTTATTTTGAGAGAGAAAGAGAGTGGCAGAGGGGTTCAGAGAGAAAGACAGAGAGAGAATTCCAAGCAGGCTCTACACCATCAGTGTGGAGCCTGACTCAGGGCTCCAACTAACAAACCATGAGATCATGACCTGAGCCAAAACCGAGAGCCAGAGGCCCAACTGACTAAGCCACCCGGGTGCCCCCAAATTATTGATATTTTATCCATATGCCTCTTTAGTGCTTAGTATTAAGATGGATAGTTATTTAAAAAGCAAAACCTATGAAATATTGATATTTTTGGCTCTATTTCCATTGATGCTTTCAGTTTCATTAACACATATACAAGGAAAAAAGGGACTTCTTGTTGGTGAAATACCTCTATATAAACAGAATAATTTCTATAATTGAGATGTTAGCATTTGACAAGAAAAGGCAAAGTCATGCTGGAGTTTGGCTGCCAACAAGAGAGTGGAGGTACCAGAATCAGAGATTAGAGATTTGCAGTAAGTGAAGTAGGAAGTAGAAGTTGAAAAAAGCATTAGTGGAAGAGTTTGATCATTTCATGTGACTTTCTTTGAGACTGGTGCTTCATTCTCCCTCCTGAAACAGTAATCCCATGTTTCCTAATGTCTTTTAAATAGCAGAATGTTTTGAGAACTAAATTAACTGTGTCTTTTAGTGGGAAAGGAGATGACCTGTGTTTTCACCCAGTCTTCCATTCCTAACACAAAAATAATTTTTAGGTGTTTGTTTCCTGGTTTATTTATTTGACTAATATTTGTTTGCTTTAAGATGTTCTAGTAATTGTAAAACTGAGGGTTGATGGGAGGGGAGGGTGGGTGATGGGTATTGAGGAGGGCACCTTTTGGGATGAGCACTGGGTGTTGTATGGAAACCAATTTGACAATAAACTTCATATATTGAAAAAAAAAAAGAAAATGGGCAAAATAAAGATGTTCTAGTAATTGTAAATATTGCCTTTCACACTCAGTCCCATGTTATTCTCACAGTAATCCCATAATGTATTATTATTATCTTCCATCTGATAGAAGATTTCAAGATGTTGAGAGTGCAGGTCATTATTTTAGATTCTATTAGATTGAAAGAGGCAAGATTTGGACTCAGTCCATCTGATTCCACAGCTCTGAACAAATGGCATAAAATGACTGACCCAGACGTCCTCATTTCCCATATTGTAATGACACTAAGTACAAAATATATGATATATTTGGGTACTGGTACTCCCAGGTAAGGCTATTCTGTCAGATGTGTTGCCAAGGACACTTAGCATTTTTTTTCATTCACTGGGAACTTTGGGAACCAAAAGTTAACAAGGCATTCCACAGGCTTCCTGATCATCCACTCATTTTCTCAGATAGGTCTCAGCTATGAAGAAAGAGCTGAATAGGAATTACTCAGAACTGACAGAGTTTATTCTGCTGGGATTCAGAACATCTCCAGATGTACAGATTTTTTTATTCTTATTCTTCTTGCTTATCTACATGGTCATTGTGGTGGGAAATATCAGCATGATAATTGCCATTAAAATAGACTCCAGACTTCATACGCCTATGTATTTCTTTCTCAGAAATTTGTCCTATTTAGATCTCTGCTACTCCACAGTCATTGCTCCCAAAACTCTGGCTACTTTCTTGTCCACGGACAAGAAAATTTCCTACAATGGCTGTGCAACACAATTCTTTTTCTTCGCTCTTTGTGTTGGGACTGAAGGCTTTCTTCTAGCCGTGATGGCATATGATCGCTTCTCAGCCATTTGCTCGCCCTTCCTCTATACTGTACATATGTCTCAGCAGGCTTGTATTCGTTTAGTGTTTGGCTCCTATATCTGTGGAGGCATCAACTCCATGGTCCAAACAGGTTTCACCTTCAGTTTGCATTTCTGTGGAGAAAACCGACTAGACCACTTTTTCTGTGACGTCCCAGCCCTGATCAAGATCTCATGTGCTGACACGTCTGTGAATGAGATTGTGCTGTACATTCTCTCTGCCCTCATCATCATCACCACCACAACTGTCATTGTGGTTTCCTATGCTTACATCCTGTCCACCGTCCTGAAGATCCCCTCGACCCATGGCAGGGGTAAGACCTTCTCCACTTGCAGCTCTCACATTACCGTGGTGAGCTTATTCTATGGGACGGTGTTCTTCATGTATGCCCAGCCTGGGGCCATCTCCTCACCACAGAAAAGCAAGATTATAGCTGTGTTCTATACTTTTATCATCCCCATGTTGAATCCACTGATTTATAGCCTAAGGAACAGGGAGGTGAAACATGCTGTGAAAAGGATACTGTTGAGAAAATTATCTTTTCATTGACATCCAGCTATCTATAAAACCGTAGAATAGAATAAAAACAATATTTTCAATAATTTGTTATAGAATAGTTTCAACTAAGGCCATCCAAAAGTTTTGAGTATCAAAGTGTTTTTTTTTTTTTTTCAGGAGTAGAATTTAGTGATTCAACACTTACATATAACACTCAGTGCCCATCCCAACAAATGCCCTCTTTAATGCCCATCACCCCACCCAACATCCTCCAGCAGCGTAATATCAATATATTCTTTAGAAATGAATTTAAAAATCAATATAGATTTTCCATATTCCTACAGAATTATTTCATGGTGTGGTGTGTAGTTATTATGTAGATTTGTTGTTCATGTTTTATTTTTCTTAGATGCATATGCAAAATTATAACTTACAAATACAGTACCCTAATTTAATACACACATTCAATTTATCAATATATATCTACAAATATATATAAATATGTGTAAATATTTACATCTCCACCTATATATCTGGAGAGGGAGAAAGGCAGGAGAGACATTACTGAATGTTCTATGCTTTGTTTTCTCCAAATCATAATCAAGTTTGCTACTGTCCAATCTTTTCAAATGAGATTTCAAGATACTATGGTATTATAAATTATTGGCTCTGTCTATATTATACAAAAGAGTGGTAGAAAGTATTACTTCAATAATATTCTTAATAATATCTTTCCATTGTCTAAACATTAATGATTGCACCAAGAAGCAAAAACTAAAAATAAATAAGTAAATGTGATATGGTTGATGTAAAACTATCTTGTCATGGGGGTCTTCTTTTTTTTTTTTTTAATGTTTATCTACTTGAGACAGACAGCGAGTGTGGGGAAGGGGCAGAGAGAGGGAGAGAGAGAATCCCAAGCAAGCTCCGTACTGTAAGTGTAGATCCCAGTGCAGGGCTCTATCTCACAAACCATGAGATCATGACCTGAGTCAAAATCAAGAGTCAGATGTTTACCTAACTGAGCCACCTGGGTGCCCTGTCATGGGGGTCTTAATAACAAATATTTGATCATCTTTCCAATATTGCTCATGTGTATGGGTCTCATTACTGTCTATTTACATTCTGGGATCATCTTCACAGATTGTGTATTGATTGAAAATCATTATTTTTCTCTAAATTTGAAAGATTATTGCCATAGAATGACATAAAATCATGGCTTATAATAATTTCTTTCAGTGTGTTTCATTATCTATAGTTTTATTATTAATCCTTAGAACTTTATCCTATTTTTTGTTCTTTAATGAAATTTGCCAAGGGTTTGACTTCATGCCTTTAGACTTTTGAACTCCTGGTCAATGTTTTTAAACTAGTTATTGTTTTAAAAAGTTAGTGGTATCTAGCCGTTACATAGGTTTATTGTTCTAGTTTTGTTTTGCTTATATTCAAAATTGAAACTCCTGAATTTAATACATAAATACACACATTGGATTCATTCATATAATATCTGCATATACATTTGCAAATATACATAATTATTTTGATTCATTCACTTATGATCTGGTTTTATTAAACTTTTGCTTCTGAGTTCATACGTTGAATGCTTGGTTAGTTTATTTTCTGTTTTTACTTTAATGACATATTTAAAACTTTTACTTACTGGGGCGCCTGGGTGGCTCAGTCGGTTAGGCGACCGACTTTGGCCCAGGTCACGATCTCACGGTTCATGAGTTTGAGCCCCGCATCGGGCTCTGTGCTGACAGCTCAGAGCCTGGAGTCTGCTTCTGATTCTGTGTCTCCCTCTCTCTGCACCTCCCCTGCTCATGCTCTCTTTCTGTCTCTCGAAAAATAAATAAATGTTAAAAAAAAAATTAAAAATAAAAAAAAACTTTTACTTACTTTTCCATGTATCTTGCTTTTGTTTTTGTTATTATATAATTTTTCTGCTTACTTTTCATGTTAAGAATTCTTTAGATGATGTTTCTTATTCCATTATAATTGATTTGTTTGAATGATAACATTTTATTGTTGATGAAATATAAAAAACAATATCTCATAGATGAAGAAAGAATATTTGATAAATTTTTACACCATTTTATATTAAAAACAGTAAAATCATAAAAGTAACCAAACATCATTAATCTGTCAAATTACATTTATAGGAACTAATGAACATTCTAAAAGGAAAGATATTAGACATATATGGATAAAAAATGTCCATTATCCTCAATGTAGTTCAGCATTTTATTATTTCTAGTAAGAGCAATGTGATAATAAATAAAAACTTCAAAGTATAAGGGATTAAACATAGGATTAAACTGTTCACTTACATGATTATTTACAAAGAAAATCTGAAGAAGTGTTATACAAATGTGTGAGTTAACATAGAAAATCAATTTCATGTTTATAGAACAGTAGTGAACAACTAAAATATTTAATTAAAAGGCTGCACCATTTCTATGTATATCAGATATTACCAAGGATTTAATATAATTTAGCAAAAGATATATACAACCTCAATGTGGAAAATTAGAAAATTCCTTAAAATATGCACTAGAAAAGTAACATTCAAAAATACAAAGAAGGGAAGAGTGATGTCCAGCAAGACCACAGAATAAGCTGTACCCTTCTCATATCCCTCCTGAACAATAATTTGGCATTCATCCGTGGACAAAGTGCCTTTGTGGGAGGTTTGGGATCCAGGTAGGAGACTGTGCAATCCTGGTATAGTCTGCCACTGAAGACAACCATTTCAAGATCACAGGCCAACATCCAAGCAGTTTGACTCCTGGACGTGGTCCCAGCTGTGGTTCTGGAAACAGCTCCATACCCCTGAGGACTCAACTACATCCCCTTTTGGCTTGATCCTGTGACCAGTACCAAATGCCAGGGCACTCAGAGGGAATCATGCCCCTCCATAGGTTGGGGAATAGGCATATAGACCTCCCGTCTTGTCTGTGGACCTGGAAGTAGCTGGCAAACCAGCTCCAGTCCCTCTCAGCCAGAGTCTGGGAGTTCCTGAAAATAAGCCCACCAAACGCGATCAGATTGTAGATTCTGAGTAGTCCTGTAACTGGGTTCCGGCCTGTCCCAGCAGCAGTTCATAAATTGTCCTGCTGACACAGAGACTAGGCAGGAAACACTCCTGTCTGCACCACTAAAGATCCTGAAAAGGCCATATGTTTCCCTACAGCCACAGTCTGCCAGCAGTCCTGCGAGTCCAGGGACCCAGCAGGAGACACTCCTGTCTGTGCACCTGGCAAGAGATACATGAGGACCTGACTATGGACCCTGAAAGAGATCCTTGTCCCAGTGCCACCCTACTGAACAAGCTGCCGGAGGCAGTCCATCCACCCAGGGACCAGACAGCATCAGTGCTCACCCTAGCCCCTGGTAACAAGCATGCCAACAAAGACTCCACTACAGACCCAAGGACAGTCTTAAACTGGCTCCAATCCAGTACCACTACAATTCTGGAGGTGATTCCTTTAGCTCAGGAAACCAACAGGAGGAGGACTTTACCTGCTGAAACCAGTCCATAAATCTTAATGGAATAAGAAGAGGTGTTTGCTCCCTAAAACACATATATACCAATCCAAAGCCACACGGATCACATAGAATCAGGTAAACACGATGACGTCGACAAATGAATTAGTAAAGCTCTTGTAACAGACCCCAAAGAAATGGGGATCTACAGTTTGCCTGACAAAGAATTCAAAATAATCCTCTTAAAGAAACTCAGTGAACAACTAAACAGAATCAGGAAAACAATGCATGAGCATGCTGTCATGTGGAAGACAGGTTTTCTTCATAATTTTAATGTAAACGTATCAGCCAATCTAATAAACTTTTCTGAAAGTTTCAGCACAAAGAATTCAAGAGAAAAATAAATTTTTCAGGAATGAATAAATGTAGCTTTGATCAATTGTGCCTTGGGAGCATAAATTATTTCTCATCCATAAGGAAAAAAATGAAATAGAGAAAAAGATTTTAAAGATTACAAAGGGCTTCAATCATGTAAGAAGAGATAAGTACATGTAGGAGTAGTTTTGCCCAACAAAGGCACTTTATAAAAAGTAAAATCACAAAATGCAAGCTTAAAGAATATGTTTATAGTACATGTTCACATATACACAAATGTTCACAACCAATAAGATTATATACTGAGCTCGAGGCACCTGAGTGGCTCAGTCGATTGAGCATCAGACTTGGGCTCAGGTCATGATCTCACGGTTTGTGAGTTAGAGCCCCATATTGGGCATGCTGTGGTCAGCCTGTCAGCCTGTGAGAACAGAGCTCACTTTGGATCCTCTGTTCCCCCTCTCTCTGCCCCTCCCCTGCTTGTGCTCTCCCCAAAATAAAAAAAAAAAATTAAAAAGATAATATACTGAGCTCTACAAACGTATAAGAAAGGCACAATTAACCAGGGTGAAATGGATAAAATATTAGTGCACATTCTACAGAAGAGCAAACAATATTGCAAAATTTAATTGGAATGTTTTATATCAATAGTGATTAGGGAAACGTAAATCAAGATTATAATAAAATTCCATTTTATGCCCATTTAATTAGAAAGAAGTGAAAAAGTCTGACCATGCCAAAGTTGGAGAGTACATGGTCCACAGCATACATTCTAAACAGAAGGATATTTTCTCTAAGGGAGCAAACATTGTTTCTGGCTTGTGATATAAAAATCTTATTTTTTTAATTTAAAATATTCTTTTGTATCATATCCTTTTTATTTACACATGGAAAATTTACACATTTATTTATTCCATGTGTATATATTTCTGTATATATACACACAGTTATTACCATATGATTGTAGTATTAACATTTCATGGTGGTGATTATAAAAATGTACAAAATAGGCTGTTGCGGGTGACAATGAAAAAATAAGATTCAATCTGCAAGTGGTCCACAGGTTGTATTTTACATCACATTTGGTAGTGTAAATCAATACAGATAATTTGGGAAGTTTGTCATTATCTTCTACAGTGGATTATTTATGTATCTTATGTCACAAAACTCTATTCTTGAATAGATACCCAAGAGGAGATCTTGCACATGAAGTGGAGAAGATATGTGTAAGAATGCTCATAACAGCATAATGAACAAGATAAAAAAATCCAGAAATAAAATGCTCATCAATGGGATTTTTTGATCAATGAAAACTGGTGTTTTTACACAACAGAATATTATGCAACAAAGAAATGACAGATACACCCACAACAAAAGTGAATCTAAATAATAATATGTTAAGGAGGAAGTCATTCCCCAAACATCACTTATGGAATATGATGTTTAAAAAAATTAAAGTCGGGGCGCCTGGGTGGCTCAGTCGGTTGAGCGGCCAGCTTAGGCTCAGGTCATGATCTCACGGTCCGTGAGTTCGAGCCCCGCGTCGGGCTCTGTGCTGACAGCTCAGAGCCTGGAGCCTGTTTCAGATTCTGTGTCTCCTTCTCTCTGACCCTCCCCTGTTCATGCTCTGTCTCTCCCTGTCTCAAAAATAAATAAAAATGTTAAAAAAAAATTAAAAAATTAAGGTCTATACTTTATTCAGATTTCATTAGTTGTTTTTTTTTTTTTTTGATTTTTTTTTTTCATTTCCCGGACCTCTTTCAGGATACCATGTTACATTGTATTCTCATGCCTCTATAACCTACTCTAAACTGTGACAGTTTTTAGACCTCCCTCGTTTTTGATAATCTTGATAGCTTTGAGGAGTAGTGGTCAGTTATTTTGTAGAATGCCTCTCAGCTGGAGTTTGTCTGATGTTTTTCTTATGGCTAGACTGGGATTGTGGGTATATATAAGGAATATCATACAGGTGAAGTGACATTCTCAACACATCATATCAAAGGTACAATGGGTACATACTATCAACATCACTTAATCCCTGACAATGTTAACCTTTATCGTCTGGCTAAGGTGGTGCTTATCAAGTATCTCCTCTGTAGTTACTTTTTCTCTCTTTTCATACGATTCTCTTTGGAAGCAAATCAGTAAGTACAGCTTCTTCTTAAAGAGTGGGGAGTGAAGCTTTACCTCCTGGTGAGGTGTGTCTACATAAATTATATGGAATTATGTATGTGACACTTTTTAATAAAATAAAAGCAACTGAAATAAAAGTAGTTAGAAAGACCTGTGTATTTACTCAAACTATTTTAAATGTTAGCAACTGGACGATTAAGGCAGTGAGATTTGGGATGGGAGGATGCAGGTATGAGAGGAACAGCATGGTCTGAAGTTGATAGTGGAGCATGAAACAAGGATTACCACAAATCCGTTTCTGCACACTTGAAATTCAAGTGTGTTCAAATTATAATTTTGTATTATTTTTGTGTGTGCTTAATGATATTCCCCAGAATTCTATCTGATACATTAATATTTTTGTTTCTTCCTTTTTGTTTTCAGTTTGTTTTTTCCTTAACCTTTGCAACTCTCTTTATTTTCAGTGTTTATTCAGTTCTCTTTCTTCCCACTTGGTCGCTTTTTATAAGCTTTATAAGTCATAAACATTTTCCTAGGTTTCCAAGGAATTTTATATTTTAGTTTTTGCATTTATTTTTGTGATGCATTTTGAGTTAATTTTTGTATGTGGTGAGAGGTATAAATTAATTTTTTTGCATATAGATATCCAATTGTTTCAGCACTTTGTTGAAAAGATTATCTTTTTTCCACTGAAAAAAAGATTTTGTATCCTTGCTGAAAAATCAACAACCATGTAGGCGTAGATCTATTTCTGGACTCTCTTGCTTTGGTCTATCAGGATGTCTTGATATAAATTCCATGCTGTTTTGATTTATAATGTCTAGAATTACAATGCTAGTATTAGAATTAGTTAGGCCTCCAATTTTGTTCTTTTTCAAGTTGTTTTGGAAATCCTCTGTCCTTTGAATTTCTACGTGAAAATTTAGGATAAACTTACCAATTTCCACAAAAACCTTGTTGGGATACTGATTCAAATTGATTTGAATTCATAGATCAATTAGGGGATAACAAATCTAATATTATTGAATCTTCCAATGATTTAATATGGCATATCTCTCTGTAATTTCTCTTCTGTAATTTCTCTCTGTAATTTTTTTTTAGTTTTTAGTAAACTGGGCTTGCACATTTGTCAGATTTATCACTAAATATTTAATATTTTTATTCTATAGAAATTTATGTTTTTAGTAGAATACAATTCTACTCAAACTCCTCCAGAAAATGAAAATAGAAATAATATATCCCAAATCATTATGTGGCCAACATTACTTTGATAGAATACCCATCTCTCATGTACACAAATATGCAAAAGTTCTTTTTTTCTTAAGTTTATTTACTTATTTTGAGAGACAGGGAGAGTGAGTGGGGGGAGGGGTAGGGAAAGAGGGAGAGAGAGAGAGAATCCCAAGCAGGCTCCAGACTGTCTGTGCGGAGCTGTTGTGGGGCTCAATCCCACAAGTGTGAGACCATGAGACCTGTGTCGAAACCAAGAGTGGAACGCTCAACTGACTGAGCCATCCAGTTACCAGATACAAATATACAAAACTTTAATAAAATTTTAGAAAAATCAAATCCACAATACATAAAAGGGATACTGCATCATGACCAGTAAACTTTATACCTGGAAAGTAAAGTTGGTTTGACATTTATTATTTCTGGTAGTTTTTCTGTAGATTCTATTGAATTTAATGCACAGATAATCATGACATCTGCTAATAAATGCAGTTTTACTCTTCTTTTCCATTTGGAGTGCCTTTTTAATATCTTTCTTAACTTATCACACTTTCTTGAACACTCAATTCAATGGTGAACAGCGGTAGTGAACCAGATATCCTTGTTTTTTCCCTGGTGTTAGCAGAAAATTCTCTCTCTATAGGGTATGATGTTAATGGTTGTCTTATTGCAGATGCTTTTGGTAAGGTTGTGAAGCTTCCTTTATATTCTAATTTTCTCATAGCTTGCACCTATAATGCAGGTTGAATTTTTTCCTTATCAATAAATTTTATCATGGTTTTTCATTTTTAGTCTATTAGTAGGCTGAATAATATCCTCTAGTTTTCTCATGAGGCTGTATGGTTATGATATCACCAAAAGGATATAAGCAGCAGTGTCATTTGAAAATTATAAGTACCCTTAAAGGAAATTTGTACATCGTTCTTCTTCCTCCTTAATTTATAAGGGCTTTAATTTTTTTTTTAAATTAAAATTTTCTCTCTTTGGCTGGAGCTCAACAATGGTATGCATCAAAACTTAGTGGCTTAACACAACAAACATTTAAAAGCTCATCATTTAATGATTATCTAGAATATTAACCCAGTCTCCTTAACATGATGATGGGCACAGAGTTCACAAATACAGCAAGAGGGGTATTTGAAAATCCTCATAAAGGTTAAAAATTCCCACAACATCAATGCTACCACATTATATAAGTCAGTGTGATTCACAAGGCCACCCTAGATTCACCTCTTTGTAAGTAAGACCTGGAAAATATCAGAGTGATATTTGTTATTAACTACAAAGTGGTATCTCCCTGTTGAAGGGTGTAGACTAACAAGTTAGAAAGAGCAAGTGTCCTTGATGAATGTAAAACTACTACACAATTTCTTCATTGTTTATCTCAGGACATCAGTTTTTGAAAAGGAAATAAACCTACAGTTAATTTAAGCCACATTTATTTTGTGATTAACAAACTAACAACTTTCAAGAATCATGCTTACAAATATACAATTCAGCCTGGATTCTTCTGTAGGGGAGTCAAAACTTTACCTCTACCCATCTTAGGTTCTCATTTGGGGCTCTTAAACAAAAAGAGATTGACAAGAGGAAAAAAAAACAGTTTATTAATGTATGCAGTGCATATCACATGGGAGAAACCTAAAATAAAAATAACTTACAACGGGGATTTAGAATTCCGGTTCACATAGCAGCTTCAGCAAACAACAATACATGTATTGAGAAATGACTGGACAAAGGAAAGCAGTTTTAGGCTTCCACAGTGGCAAACTGAGAGAAGGTAAATATATATGGGGGAAAAAAAAAACCCAACAACTAATGGACTAAGCTTTATTTGCAGATTTCTCTGGTGCCATCTCTGGGGTGATGAGTCTGTTTCCAGCAAAACAGACTCCAAATTTGAGCCTTTAGCTCAACATACTTTTTATGTCAAGGAGGCATATTTTGGGATGACATTCTTCATTCCCCCACATAGTGATGCTGGGTGATTGCCTCTCCCACACTACAACTTTGAGGTTTATTTCCCAGGAAGAGTAAACTAAAAGATTTCTAGATTTGGAGACAGCAGAGAACATGGGTGGGCATCATACCAAAAGATGGAGCAATTAAAAACTATATCCTAAACAAATGTGAGATGTTCCGGGATTCCTCCCTCACTTCCATGCCAGAATACTGGCTATCAGACTGCTATCCATTATTCAGTAATTCATATTTCCCAAAGGAAAGACTCAAATATACTGAAATTGAGGATTTACCAATAAATGACCCAGAATTAAAGTAAATTCTCAAAGCAATAAAAAAATCATGTTATGTAAAGAATGAAATGTGCATTTTAGACATTTTGTCTTTATCAAGAGCCTTTAATAAACAATGTGCTAAATAAATGTGGAAAAATACAGACACAAACAAAAGCATCAAATAAAAATATATGGAGGAAATGTGCAATGTAGCAGAATCTCTTTTGCAACTTCTCAACTCTGTCATTATAACAAGAAAATAGCCATAGAGAAATAGGAATGAATGAGCATAGCAGAGTTCCCATAAAATTTTACTGACACTGAAATTTAAAATGCATATAATTTTCATGTGTCATAAAATATTTTTTTTACATTTTTTCCAATCATTTAAAATTGTACAATTTAAAAATGTGAAAAATGTTTCTAACTCACAGGCATGTAAAATCTTGTGGCTGACCAGATTGGATCCAAGTGATGAAATTTGAAGTGGGGTTCGTGAGCAAACGGCTAAGAAAAAATTCTTAAGACATTTTTAGTGCGACAAGGTGATTTTGTTATAGCACAGGGACAGCACCCATGGGCAGAAAAAGCTGCTCCAGGATTGTGAGGAGTAACTGATTATATATTTTTAAGTCTGTGCAGGGACGGGGTGGTAGAGATAACGTTAGTTTCTAAGGAATTTCTGTAGGCTGAAAGCTGGTTCTTACAAGATTCAGAATTTTAGCTATTGTCAAGATAAGGTTGCTTTCAGTTTTTAAAAAAATGTTACATTAAGGCCTTAAGGCAGCTCTGAACTTCCCGAGGAATGTTACTGGAGCTGCACGTCTCTGGTATCTATCAGTGGGCTGTAAGCTCCAAGGAGATTTAATTTAAACTACATTTTTCTTGCCTTTGTTTCCCTCATCACAAGGGCTATACAGTGTGCTGACTCCTGATTTAAAGAGTTATCTTTTAGAGAAATTTAGAATGAGAAAACAAGGGGAGCCTGGGTGGCTCAGTCAGTTAAGTGTCTGACTGCAGCTCAGGTCATGATCTTGCAGTTTGTGAGTTCAAGCCCCGCTTCGGGCTCTGTGCTGACTGCTCACAGCCTGGAACGTGCTTCAGATTCTGTGTCTCCCCCCGTCTCTCTGCCCCTCCCATGCTCAGGCTGTGTCTCTCTCTGTCTCTCAATAATAAATGTTAAAAAAATAAAATGAGAAAATAATATTTTATTTTATATTCATTTAGTCCATTTTAAAACTTGTAATTTCTTTCTGTAGATCAAGTTCTTGACCCATATTATATTACCTCTATATGAAATACTTTATACACATTTTTTAAAGTGGGAAATGAATGTCTTTAAGTTTTTATCTTAGACAGTCTTTCTCCTTTGTATTTGAAGGATATTTTCACTGGATATACAATTCTAGGTCTGCAGTTTCTCGTGGGTTTTTTTTTTTTTCTGTCTGTTTTTTAGCAGTTTAGAGATGTTACTCTATTGTTTCCTTGCTTGCATGGTTTCTTATGAGAATTCATCTGTATTCCTATTTCTCCTTATCCTGATTTCTTTTCCTTTTTTTTAATCTTTCTTTCTTTCTTTCTTTCTTTCTTTCTTTCTTTCTTTCTTTCTTTCTCTTTCTTTCTTGAGAGAATGAAAGCAGGGGAGGGACAGAGTGAGAGTGACAGAGGATCCAAAGCAGGCTCTGCGCTGACAGCAGTGATCCTGATGTGGGGCTCAAACTCACCAGCCTTGAGATCATGACCTGAGCTGAAGTTGGGTGCTTAGCCCACTGAGCTACCCAGGCGCCTCTTTGTCCTTATTTCTTTTATAGATGCTTTCTCTTCACTTTTCTGGCTGCCTTCATAATTTTCTCTGTCTCTGTTTTAAGTAGTGTGAACACCATATGTCTTATGTGCAGTAGTTTTGGTATTTTTCCTGGTTGGTGTTCCCTGAACTGTGTGGATCTCTGGATTTGTGTCTGTCATTTATTTTGGAAAAATTTTAGCCATTATTTATCAAACTTATCTTCATACTTATCTGTAACCTACATGTGATTTCAAAAAAAATTTTTAATGTTTATTCATTTTTGAGAGACAGAGAGAGAGAGCATGAGCGGGGAAGGGGCAGAGAGAGAGGGGCACACAGAATCTGAAGCAGGCTCCAGGCTCTGAGCTGTCAGCACAGAGCCTGATGCTGGGCTCGAACTCACGAACTGCAAGATCATGACCTGAGCCGAAGTTGGACGCTCAACTGACTGAGCCACCCAGGTGCCCCCCTGTGATTTCAATTACACACGTGTTGCACTGTTTGGTATTGTCCCACAGTTATTGGATGCTCTGCTTTCTCTTTTAAAAATGTTTTATCTCTTTACATTTCATTTTAAAGAATTTATATTGATTTATCTTCATGTTCATTAATTCTAATAATTTTGGGGAGATGTATAAAGTATACTAATGAGAACAGCAAAGACATTCTAAATCTAGGTTACTGTGTTGATTTCTAACATTTCCATTTTTTTCTTAGAGTTCCCATCTTTCCCCTAAAATTAAATTTATGATCTTCCATGTTGTCTATTATTTCCATTACATGACATATTAATCATAGTTACTTTAAATTCTCTGTCAGAAAGTTACAGGTAAGTTGAAAAAATAGTAAAAAAAAAAAAACCCTTTCCTTAAGTCTCCACTTCCCACAATGTTTATGTTTTACATAATCATAGAACAATGATCAAGGATAGAAAATTAAACAGTATCTTGACTATACCTTATGGCTAAAGACAAAAGGTCATACCCAATTGCTGTAATCTAGTAGGGAAAAGTGTTTTTCACAATTTTGTTTTAAATTAAAAAATACTTGATTCATAGTATTTTCCATTATTGTGGAGATATAAATATGTTTAATAGTTTTTGACCAGTGGTTTACTTGGTAATAGATTGTAAATTTTACAAATATGAAGGAACTGTTGCCATGGCCCAGAAGCTCAGTGGGATCCTGTCCTTCATCCCCAAGATTGAGAAAGGGCGGAAGAAGCTGGACTTCAAGCTGCACTTCAGCTGTACCTCATACTTGGTCACAACGCCCTGCTGCAGCGATGCCTCTGCCAAGTTGCTAGAGTCTGGGGACCTGAGCATGAGCTCACTCAAAGTCAATGGTATTAGTATGTCCTTCCAGAACCTTCTGGCATAGATCTGTTTTCATCACCATTTTTCTGTGGTGGAGAGAGTACACTCCTGCACCTCCATGTATATACAGCCGCCCCATCCAGGGCCACCATGCCTGTCTGCTGGTGAACAAGGAAAGAAGTCCCTATCACTCGATGGGAAAGCAGTGAATGGATGTTGCTGAGCAACTTGCTGGAGGAGATGAAGGTGACGCCGGCCAGGACAGGAGCCAGGTGGCCCGGGTCCACCGTCGCCCACCGTTCAAAAGGAGAGGTGATATGTTGTTACGCTGGTTTATCTTGTCATTTTTACTTCGACTCTTTCTACTCTCTTTGGCGAGAAGCCCTCATCCAGCCCCCAATCCACGGGGCGCTGGTAGCTAGGCCGGCCCCCTGGGGGAAAAGCTTACCTGCCAACAGGCTGAGGACACTCAGTGGACTGCACAGGGTGGTGTGTCTTGCTTCTGTGAGGCCATCTAAGTCCTACAAGTCCCCCAGGTATCTTGCTCGGGGGCACCTGCTCACTGCAGAGACGCTCTCTGTCACCCTCACAGCCGTGATCCAGGACACCTGGTGGCCAGAGGGTTGTTCAGCCTGCTGTCCCTTGTGTTCTCTGCGTCCCACTGGTGCGTTCATGTGCTGGGCCCGGAGCAGGGGGCTGCCACCTGGGGTGGGGGTCCACACGGGATCCTTGATGGAGCAGGATCTGGACCTTGCTGGTTTACATTTTTTTCCTGTTCAGTGAAATGTGTCTTAGTAAGCACTGTGTGATGAGTGGTGGGACTGTTTGGGATTATAGGTCCTGTCACTGAATGCTCCACAGGGTTTGTTCCCACATTGTGCCCGCAGTTGCCAGGAAGGCCCCGTCCTGGGGTGGCCCCAACCCCTGGAATGCACCTCATGGGCAGGCCAAGGGAACTATGGACCAACCCAGTGAAATGTACTTCCTTAGAGATGATGGTCCTCAGTGACAATTAATTTCCTTTTGATGAACACTGTCACTTTAACATGTAATCTATTCTTGTAATCACAAGAATCCTGTGCAGGATTCTTTTACAAAATATGACTGGAATTTTAATTCAAAATTGTATGATGTGTTAATATAAGAATTTATTCACTATGACATTTCCGCATAAAGGAAAGAGGGATGTATCACACTGCCGTAATGATTTTGTGTCACGATGATCCAATAAACTTGTAAATAGAAAAAAAAAAAATATGAGGGTACTGTTAATGAGCTTTTCCAGTTGTTGCCTTATTTATTTATTTCCAAAGAATGCTATCCATATATGTATTTCTAATTGTGATGAATCTAACTTGACTGCCTAATTTATGATTTTATTTTGATAATTATTCCTCATGTGCTGAAGAAGAAACTGCATTCTTTTGTTTTGGGGGCCCATACACACATTATACATGTGCATGTTTATATATATTTTAGCAGGTGTCTATCATATCAGTCTTTTTAACTGTACTTCTTTACATTTTTTCTGATTTCCTGTCTGCTTTATTTTTTAATATTTAGTGAGATATGTGATGATCTCCTACTATGATGGTGAACTTGGCAACTTGTTTCTGTAGCATGTTTTCTATATAGAAGCTATTTTATGAATTACAATTTGAGACTAGTTTTATTCAGTTCTAAATTTAAGTTTTATCAATATAAGAATACTTCTATTTTAATAATGTCCTTCTTACATTGGTGCCTTTAACTTATCTATGCATTTGAATGAAATCAGAAGTTGATAAGATGTCTATACAGCCTCCAGAAAGGTAGGAGAATTCTGGTAGCTCCTCGTCTTTGCCAGTTGCTTATCTGTCTTCTCAATAGTAGCCAGTCTAGTTTGTGTAAAGTGGCCTCACATCATGATTTTAACTTTAATTTCCATACTAACGATGTCAAATTAGTATGTTTCTGTGAACTCATTGGCCATAAGCTGTCAAATAAATGGATGTTCTTTTGTCCATTTTTATGGTGATATGTTTGTCTTTTAATTGAATTCATAGGCATTCTTATATACTCAGGATAAAAGTCCTATGTCAAGATACATGAATCATAGGTATTTTCTCTTAGTCCATATTTTGCCTTTTCATATCAAATGTGATGTCCTTTGAAGAACACATTTTTTAAATTTTGATGAAGTCAAATTTATCATTTAAAATAATAGTGTTTCATGTGTTTTTTTCTGAGGGATGCTTTCCTCCTCCGAGTTTTCAAAGATAAGCTGTGGGTTTTCTATAAGTTTAACAGTTTTGGTTTCATGTTTATGTCTGTGAATCCACTTTAAGTCAATTAGGGGACATGATACAAGGTGGGATCCAGGAGCATTTTATTTGTTTTTGTTTGTTTGTTTGTTTGTTTTTATGGCTAGTTATTTCTGCACTATTTGTTGAAAAGAATTCTCTTTTTCCAGTGAATTTCTCTTTGCTAAAAATAAAAAAAATCATACACATGCAGTCTTTCTGCATTCTCTTTTCTTTTTTTTTTTAAATTTTTTTTCCCAACGTTTTTTATTTATTTTTGGGACAGAGAGAGACAGAGCATGAACGGGGGAGGGGCAGAGAGAGAGGGAGACACAGAATCGGAAACATGCTCCAGGCTCGGAGCCATCAGCCCAGAGCCTGACGCGGGGCTCGAACTCACGGACCGCGAGATCGTGACCTGGCTGAAGGCGGACGCTTAACCGACTGCGCCACCCAGGCGCCCCTCTGCATTCTCTTTTCTGCCTCACTGATATATTCTTATGCCAATACAACAGTTTTCTGATTGCTATATCTTAATGTTAAATCTAAATCTAAAACCAGTTTAAGTCCTCCGATTTTCTTTTTTTTTTTAATGTTACTGCTATTCTATATTCTTTGCGTTTTCATAAAAATAATAGAATCAGCTTTTCAACTTTTTACAAAATATGACTGGAATTGTAATTCAAATGGTATTAACTTTATAGCTCAATTTGGGGGAACTCAATATGTTAATAATACATCTTAACAATTCATGAGTACAGTATATCTCTCTAAGCTTTCTGGAATTTCAGCAATGCAGATTTCAGTACAGAGGGCTTGTGGATGTTTTGGTAAGTTTATTCTAGGTTTTTAAATTTTTTAATGCTCTCCTAGATGGTGTTTTTAATGCTGTTATTCAATTGTCCATTGCTTATAGTGGAAATGCATGTTCTTATTAAGTTAAATTAGTATCTTGCAATCTTTGTGAACTTAGAAATTTCCTTTTTTTGTAGATGCCTTGAAATTTTAAAACATTTGTTTTTGAGATAAAATATATATAAAATAAAATTTACCAATTTTAACTGTATAATTTAATGAGTTATGGTGAAAGTATACATTCATGAAATCATCATTAAAATCATGATTTAGGGGTGCCTGGCTGGCTCAGTCAGTAGAACATGTGACTCTTGATCTCAGAGTTGTGAGTTCAACTCCCATGTTGGGCCTAGAGTTTAATTAAAAATCTAAAATAAAGTTGTGATATAGAATATTTCCATAGTCCAAAAAAATTTCTCATACACCTTCACATTCAACCCTTCATTCCATTACTAGCCTCTAAGAATCACTGATCAGCTCTGTCACTATATTTAATTTTCTAGAACTGCATACAAATGGAATTTACAGCATTTATCTTTTTGTAATAACATCTTTCTCTTGGCATAATGTTTTAGAGATTGATTTATGTGTTTATATCAACAGCTTGCTCTTTTCATTGCTAAGTAGTATTTTTATTACATAGACGTATTGCAATTTATCCATTACCTATTGAACCTGAATTTGGTTTACTTCCTTTTTTTTATGTTTATTTATTTTTGAGAAGGAGAGAGAGACAAAATGAGCAGGGGAGGGACAGAGAGAGAGGGAGACACAGAATCTGAGGTAGGCTTCAGGTTCTGAGCTGTCAGCACCAGCCTGACACGGGGCTCAAACTCACTAACTGCGAGATCACGACATGAGCCAAAATCAGACATTCAACCAACTGAGCCTCCCAGGAGCCCCTATTTCCTTTTTTTAAACTCTTATGGTAAGGCTGCTATTAACAATCATATACATAACTTTGTGATGATATATATTTTCATTTCCTTTAATAAAATAATTGGGGTGATTATTGATTTAGAAAGTGTATATTTGATTTTAATGATACTCCATACCGGTTACAAAGGAGCCGTACATTTTGCATTACTTACCAGCAATGTGTGAAAGTTCAACTTGCTCCAAATCCTATCAACACTTGGTATTCTCAGTGTTTTTAACTTCAGTCATTCTCATGGGTATGTATTGACTTAACTAGCATTACCCTGATAACTAGTCATATTAAGGCTCTTTTCATTTGATTAACATTCATATAGCTTGTCTGGTAATGTTTCTGTTAAAGTTTTTGCCCATTTTTTTTTGCCTTTAATTTTTGAGTTATAAGAGGTTTTTACATGTTGTAGATAACTTCTAATAGATAAATGTTTTTCAAATATTTTTTTCCCAATCCATAGCTAGCCTTCTCCTCCTATCTCCCAGGTTTTGGCAAACACCATTCTATTACTTTCTATCTCTATGATTTTGACTACTTTAACTACTTCATATAAGTGGAATCATACAGATTTTGTCTTTTTGTTTGGTGCCTGGCTTATGTCACTTAAAAAATGTCTTCAAAGTAAATGTATGTTGTAGCATATGTCAGAATTTCCTTCCTTTTTAAGGCTGAACAATATTCTGTTGTTTATATATATCATATTTTGCTTATCCATTCATAAATTGATGGGCACCTGGATTGCTTCCATGTTTTAGCTACTGTGAATTATGCTGCTACAAACGTGGGTGTACAAATATCACTTTGAGATCCTGCTTTTAATTATTTTGAGTATGTACCTAGAAGTGGAATTGGTCCATCTGATGACAGTTCTTTTTTTAATATTTTGAAGAATCCACTATGCAGATCTTCCTCAACTTATGATGGGGTTATGTTATGATAAACCTATCATAAGTCAAAAATAACATAAGTCAGAAGTGCATTTAATGTACCTAATCTACTGAACATCATAGCTTAGCCCAGCCTACCTTAAATGTGCTCAGAACACTTACATTAGCCTACCGTTGGACAAAATCAATGAACACAAAGCCTATTTCATAATAGTGTTGAATATATCATGTAGTTTATTGTATATTGTACCAAAAGTGAAAACAGGTGGTTGTAGAGGTACAGAATTGATGTAATGGTATTGATTGGTATCCCTTTCATGTTACTATGGCTGACTGAGAGCTACAGCTCACTGCTGCTGCCCAGCATCTTGAGCGAATATCATACCACATCCCCCTAGCCCGGGAAAAGATCAAAATTCAAAGTACCGTTTCTACTGAATGCACATTGCTTTTGCACAGTTGTAAAGTCAAAAAATAGCAAGTTGAACCGTCATAAATTGGGGGCCATCTGTACTGTTTTCTCCAGCTATACAGCTTTACATTCCCCCCAAAAGTGTACCAGGTTCCAATCTCTCCACATCCTCTCCCATGCTTGCTTTCTTTCTTTCTTTCTTTCTTTCTATTTCTTTCTTTCTTTCTTTCTTTTTATAATTTTTAAATATTTATTTATCTTTGAGATAGAGAAAAAGAGTGTGAGTCAGGGAGGGGCAGAGAGAGAGGGAGACACAGAATCTGAGGCAGGCTCCAGGCTCCCAGCCGACAGCACAGAGCCCAACGCGGGGCTCGAACCCACAAACCATTAGATCGTGACCTGAGCCCGAGTTGAATGCTTAACCGACTGAGCCACCCAGGTGCCCCTCTTTTGTTTTTAAATAGTAGCCATCCTAATTGGTGTGAAGTGATATCTCATTGTAGATTTGATATGCATTTCCCTAATGATTAGTGATGGTGAGCATCTTTTCATGTGATTTTTTTTTTTAATGTTTATTCATTTTTGAGAGACAGAGAGACACAGAGTGTGAGCAGGGGAGGAGCAGAGACAGGGGAGACACAGAATCCGAAGCAGATTCCAGGCTCTGAGCTGTCAGCACAGAGCCAACGTGGGGCTCGAACTCACAAACCAAGAGATCATGACCCAAGCCGAAGTCGGTCGCCCAACCAACTGAGCCACCCAGGCGCCCCACATGTGATTGTTATTTGTATATCATCTTTGCAGAAATGTCTATTAATTTCCTTGCCCAATTTTGAGTCTTATTTTTTTGCTTTTTGTTGTTGAATTTTAGGAATTCTCTATATATTCTGAATACTAGTCACTTATCAAATATGTGACTTGAAAGTATTTTCATCCATTCTGGGAATTGCATTTTTATTCTGTTGTCTTTTGAAGCAAAAATTTTTTTAATTTTCATTAAGCCTTTTTTGCCTGTATTTTCTTTTGTTCTCTATGCCATTGGTGTCCTATCAAACAAATATCAATAAATAATTGACAAATTCAATATAGCTTTAGCTTCATTTCAGTTATTTTTTCCCTAGTATCATTTAGTGTAAAATCATTCAGCTCAGGTTTTTTTCGTTTTTTAATTCCACTTTGATTCATGTATTTTTAAAATGTTTATTTATTTATTTATTTATTTATTTATTTTGAGAGACAGAGGGAGAGAGAGCGTGAACAGGGAGAGGCAGAGAGGGAAAGAGAGAATCTCAAGCAGGCTCCATGCTGTCGGCACAGAGCCTGATGTGGGCTCAAACTCTTGAACCATGATGTCCTGAGCTGAATTTAAGAGTTGGATGTTTAACTAACTGAACCACCCAGGCACCCTGATTCATGTATTTTTTTAAGTTTCTTTTATTTATTTTGAGAGAGAAAGAGCACTCCAGAGAGTGAGTATGTACACATGGGCAGGGGAGGGGGAAAAAGAGGGAGGACCAGAGGGAGAGGGAGAGAGAATCCCAAGCAGGTTCTGCACTGCCAGCACAGAGCCCCTTGCAGGGCTCCAAGTCGGGAATAGTGAGATCATGACCTGAGTCAAAATCAAGAGTCAGGTGCTCAACCAACTGAGACACTTAGGTGCCTCTTTGATTCATATATTTTTAGATGTTATTTAGCTCTAGCTATTTGGAGATTTTTCTAGATGTATTATTATAATTATTATGGATTTCTAATTAAATTACTATTTTCCTATTGTGGATTAACTAAGAAATAAAAGCATGAAAATTTTTGAAGACTCAATAATGATAAATTGTGTTTGGCAAGTAGGATTGTGAAATTAAAATGAATAATTTAAAAAATCAACAAATCTCCTGTTTAGACGTTTGTTTTATTTTCTCTAAAATATGGTAGGCATCTGGCGTTTTGAATTGAATATATTTCAGCCTAGGGAATAGAACAGGAAATGGTGTATGCAGTAGTTTTCATGGAGTTTTTAATTCAGTCTTTAAAAAAGTCTGTGATATAAGGCTGGAATTCTTAAGGATTTTAAATGAGAAATACCTGAAAAGTAAAATGGTTAGCCAGCCCATGTGCACACTTCTTTTTGGTACCAATCACTACTAGAATCCAATTCTCCTAATTCCAAATTCTTATTTTTTCCACAATAATTTACCTATATTTAGATTAGAGATTAGATAAAAATAATTCATGATAACTAGAGTTTTTTTCTTTTAATTCTGAGATTTTTGTATAATTGATGGGGAAATTTTCTGATTAACTTTTTTTGATTCTTCTTTCTTTCTTTCTTTCTTTCTTTCCTTCCTCTTTTTTAAGGACTATCTCATCTTAATTATGTGAGGGGACAAAATCCCTTTAAGATACCCTTTTTACTTAGAGTGTTTAATGCACTTTCTGGGGTTTATAGTCAAAAGAAATTTACATTTTTAGTTCATCAAACCCTGGAGACCAATCATAAACTCATATAGCACTTCTCTATTATTGCCATTAATCATATTTATCCTTGGAGAATATTTATATAAATTATTTTAAATTTAAGATGAAGTTATCCTCAGGGTAACATTTTGGAATCAGTTTACTCTGATGGTTTCCAAATACTGTGATTCCCACTGGATGCCTAAAATAATACTCCATTTTCACAGTTAAATGTACCAGTTAGAGACATACCTATGAGAGAAAGAATCATACCTTTAAAAAGGTTAATAAGAAGATGGGTCCCCACTGGTCTCAAGATACAATTGCCTCAAGATACAACTGGGGCGTGAGGTAGATAATTCCTCAAACTTCCTCAGACAAATTGATCTTGTTTTGACATAATTAGCTATGGGCTACACCAGGGCAACCAGATGATTCCCACTGGTGGAGTGAAACTTTTGTATCCTGCTATGAATCATCTTAAATAAAGCTCATGTAAAACAACTCTTGATTTTAATCAGTCTCATTGGACCTTATTTAAAAGTGAATTTAGTCAAAGAACTAAATTAGAAAGAACCTTAGGAAATCCCTGAATAGATGATTACTAGGCAACTCAAGCTTGAAATAGTTTTAAGTGATACATTAAATGTTAAAAAATATAGAGTCAGAGACAACTGTTTCCCTTAAATTTTCATACTTGTCACACACACACAGACCCAGCACACACAGTGCACTCACAAGAATCTTTTAGGTAGATGCCCATATTAGCAGAGTAGTTCCCAAAGAGTCCACATGTTAAAAATATATATATATGCAAACACTATTTTCTGACTTCTTTCCATGAGAAATTATATTTACCCTTGACCATATATTAAAAACAACAACAACAGTCTATTTGAAGGTACAATTTATAGCTTCCAGTTTAAACTCATTTTACGTTCCTAATATCTGGAAGTTAGTTTAGAATTTATTTATATTTATTATTCCTTCAGTGGAAATAGTAATCTTATGTTATTCATCAGGTTTAAAAAACATAACCTAAAATAAGTGTGAAAAAATTAAAGCTCTTTTTCTAAAATGGTTTCCCTTATGTATAGACAAATTTGAACCACAGTTTCTCTTACTTCTAGTACACACATGTAAAATGACATTTTACCCAGTTTCTTGAAAGTTTAAATATATTTTTTTCTTTTAAAATAACTATGGATCTGGGGCACCTGGGTGGCTCAGTTGATTAAGCGTCCGACTTCGCTCAGGTCATGATCTCACAGTTCGTGATTTCGAGCCCCGCATTGGGCTCTGTGCTGACAGCTTGGAGCCCGGAGCCTGCTTCAGATTCTGTGTCTCTCTCTCTCTCTGCCCCTCCCCCGCTCATACTGTCTCTCTCTGTCTCTCAAACATAAATAAACATTAAAAAATAATTTTTTAAATAACTCTGGATGGCAAGATATAATTAAACAATTTCTTTTGAGATGATGCAAAATTTTTACAGAAAGTTCAAAAAAGATATTTCCATTAGTCAAACATGTTACAATCTTTACCTCCCTCAATTAATATACTATTATTATTTGTAATCACTTCAAGCTTTTATATACATATATTATATATATATATAACCTTTATATAATATGTATATATTTTTCATATATATATATATATATATATAAACTCAGGGTTATTGTTTGATTGGTTAGACTGAGTAGTTGTTTTGAACTACATTAGAAACTATGTTGAGTATGATGCACTATTTTCACCTAGTCCTTTTAACCAGAGCAGTCACAAAACAGAATAATGAATCATCTCAACATTAATGCTCCTAATACTTGATATCAATTAAATATCAAAATCACATCACAAGTTGTAATAACAATTAAGTATATGCACAGAATTTGAGAAATGACTACCAAAAATATTTTTATTCAAGTCTTCTCAAAGACATTTATTATACTCAGTCGCCTTAAAAGAGTTTTTCTCCTGTACCCCACCAAGAGTTAGGGATAACACTGGAAGATAATTACAGGTAGAAATTCCCTGACTGTGATGACTAAAATGATAAATATGAAAGAAGAGAGTAAAATGGTGAGAATAATGAGTCTGTAATTTACCCAAAACAATGCAAAGTGGACTGCCTTCAAAAATACAAAGTTCTCTGGGGTGCCTGGGTGGCTCAGTCCGTTGAGTGTCCGACCTCAGGTCATGGTCTCGCGGTCTGTGAGTTCGAGCCCCGCGTCGGGCTCTGTGCTGACAGCTCAGAGCCTGGAGCCTGCTTCAGATTCTGTGTCTCCCTCTCTCTCTGACCCTCCCCTGTTCATGCTCTATCTCTCTCTGTCTCAAAAATAAATAAAAAAACATTAAAAAAATTAAAAAAAAAATACAAAGTTCTCATTTAACAAAACTAGTTAAGTATATCCTAACTGGCTACCGACTTAGGAAGTAACAACATACTAACTATGTTAAATTTTGGCCAAAAATAAAACATTTTATACCTTCTGTTTGAGGCTAGTTCCAGACACTAAATAATTAAGCTATAATTCAAATGTTTCTTTCATGTTTCCCAGACCTTTTGTCACTTAGAGATAGGGGTTTCTTATTCTAAGTAAGAGATGTAGTGTTCTAAAGCTTTCAAAATTTTAAAGCTTTCCTTAAAGTGGATAGATATTCTTCTTATTATTTTTAGTTAAATAGGAATTTGATGATAGGTTCTCAGAAGATTATGGAATAGAAATTTTTCTTAAAGAAATGTTTGGTTTTACTTGTCTATTTTACAGCATTCATGCATACAAATAACCCTCCAAAAGATTGGAAACCATATTCTACCTAAAGATAGAGGATGGGGGTCAGGAAGAAGGAAGACAATGGAGATTTAAATTTTAGGCACCTGCTTTTACTGTTTAATACTTTCAAATGAAGAATGTGTTGTGCTTTCTTATGTCATAGATGTGCGTTAAGTAATTTAACCTAACGATATTCAAAGTCCTTTCTATATGCTTCCTAAATCAATTATCAATTAGAATACACTTGAATATTTTTGACAACTGAGAATTTCATATTTTTTTTGAAGCAGTCCATTTCATTTTCAAAAAGCTATGCTTCTTAGAAAGATTTTCTTTATACTGAGCAGAAAGGTGCTTTCCTGTGACTTCCTCTCATTGGTTTTAACTTTATGCTTTCCATATTTGAGAATAAATTAAGTCTCTTGTAAAAGTTCTTTAAATGGGTAATGATAATGACTTTATCTTGTATATATTCAGCTTCTCTAATGACTTCAGTTGAACCTTGTTGTGGCCAAACAGCAATTCTGTCCACCCCTATGAATTTGCTCTTTTACTTCATCTGGGTCTTTCAAATCTGGTAACATTTAAAATTGAATGATATTATCAATAATGTATTTATTTAAACTATTTAATGCTTTCTAGGTCCTCCCTGAAGGGTGGAGATATCATCTTTGGACTTCTTTATTGGAAATCATTGATGGCCATGACAGTAGTCATCTCTGCTCTCAAGCAGCTTGTAACTTTTTGTGGAGAGAGATGCCAGGGAGTTATAAGTGTTTTACAGAATAATAGAGTTAAGTGACAAAAAATGAGTCATATGTGACATGTTCTTCATTTGATGTATACATAAAACAGAGTGAAGGAGCAAGGGAAGGGAATGATCATATTTCTTTGGGTAGATTTTAAATAATTATAATAAATATAATAGTTCTAATAAAATTGCATATGCCGTAAGAGCTAAAGTGTCACAAAGTGTCAGGTTTTTTTTAAGTGTAAAAATGTCCAGACATGACATACGTTCAGACACAATCTGCCAAACAAATGGATGACTCCAAATTATTTGTTCTATAAGATTTGAATGATATTTATTGAACACATTTGCATCATTCTGGAATTACTCTTAAAGGCTATGTGCATGCTAGATTTGTTTGATTAATAGAATTATTAAAATATATTTTAATTCATGAAATTTGTGGGGGTGCCTGAGTGGCTCAGTCGGTTGAGCGTCCAACTTCAGTTCAGGTCATGATCTCAAGGTTCATGAGTTATAGCCCCACAGCAGGCTCTGTGCTGACAGCTCAGAGCCTGGAGCCTGCTTTGGATTCTGTGTCTCTGTCTCTCTCTGCTCTTCCTTGCTCATGCTCTGTCTCTCTCTGTCTCTCAAAAATGAATAAACATTAAAAAAAATTTTAATTCATGAAATTTGTAGGGAAGACCATTGAACATTTTCACCATATAAAGTTATGTCAAGCTAGAATGTACAGCAATAGCTTATCTTTCCTAGAAAAGTAAAAAGAGTAAAAACGTAGCTAAGTCTAAGTCTCTAGAACATGAATTAAAATGTTAAAATGGCTTTTGAATCATTGAGGATTTTTGAGTTACTGGCAGGGAATACCTCATCTTGAAATAATGTAAAAAATGATAAAAGAGAGGCATTATTGTCTCATGCAATAGAAAATTGTAGCACATTATGAAAACTGGATTCACTAGCCTATGTTGTCCTGACTCAAGATTTATGCAGCTCTGAGCAGTGTTTTCCTCTCATTGACATTACAACCAAATTATTTTCTTTCCTTGTGCTACAGTCCTCAGAAGCTCCAGAGTTATATATTCCCAAGTTCAAGTCCAATGGAAAAGATATCACTTTCTTGTTTGCTTAAGTAAAACCTTAAAAGTTAGTTTGATTGGACCTTACTGGGTCATCAAACTTTGAGCCACTCTCTTCTGTGAGTGAGGCCTTGGCCACATGCCCACCTGTGTTATGTGGTGCTAACGTGTGGTTTGAGAATTGGTAAGATGTGTTTCTGAAATGAAACAAGGCAAAGTGTCATTGGTTGCTAAGGAGATTAAAAATTCAAAAGATGTCTCTTACATGTTAGCACTAATAAAGGATGAAAGAACAGACACATAATGAAATGTGTTTAGAATAGATTTCTTTCCTCCAACCACAGTTTTACAGTTTCAGGTATGCCCAACACCTGTTTTTTGTCTATCCATTTCCCATTGCTTTAAAATGGTGGATTCTTCTAATAGAGATGTTTCTTAATCTGTGCTCTCAGAATGACAAATGTCTCCGTCTTCTAAAAAGTAAAGTTTGGGTTTAATATTTCTAGTATGCATCAGAGACTTTCTTACTAAAAGAGTTGGAAATTTTTAAAAGAGTATTGAAAAAGGAAGACTCTAAAAATAAAGTGAATAAGTTCTGTGTACATTTTATTTCATGAATTTACAGATCGGCACATTAATTATAAAGGAAATTATCAATTTAACATTAATAAGGTGTTCATTGTTTTTGATAAGTTCTCCTACTTGGGAAATAATGTGTGGATAGATCATTCCAGTCATTCCAATCCACTTAAGCAGGAATACAACATACATACTATGTGTAACTGACTTTCACATAAAGAAATAAGACATTTGTACTAGAAGGCTCAAGTCTTTAGGAACACAGCTATGAAATGGTTGTACCTTTTTCCAATCACTGTTTAACCTTGCTGTTTTGATTTCCCCCTTTGTATTCCTGAACTATCTCAGTCAGTTTCTACAACGTCCAGTTATCTTTTAGGGATTAACATTTAGTGCAATGGAATTTTAAATCTTTCATTTCATTTAATTAAAAACCAAGCCAGTGCCCAGCAGTTTGTAGACCTTGGGTTGGTAAGTCAGGGATGAGAAAGAGGAAAAGGGCAAATGTCTTTACAAACGTGAGGCCCAGGCAGTGATAGCCTATAGTTAATTATGTAGTTAGTTATGTTGCTGATACGTACAAAGCTATTATGTTTCCTTTTTTTCAGTTCTATAATTTCTTCCATCAGAGTTTTATAGTTTTCCTCATATAGATCTTACACATATTTTGTTAGATTTGTACCTAAGTTGTTTATTTTTTTCTCTATTCCATTCCTGTCAAACGCTGCCTTTAAAGATTCCTACAGCGAACCTCAAAATAACAATATTAACTGGATAAGAAATGATTCTCGCCTTTATGTTTACACAATCCCCCAAACTCCAGTGGATACAAACAAAATATATCTGAAACGTTTTGTCATGTGAGGCTTCACTCAGATGCATAGGTGCTAAATCCCAGCAAGCATCCAAATGGAGAACTACAGTCCACTTTCACTTTTTAAGATAGGCTGTTTTCTGTAATTTGGTGGACTTGCTGCTTTTGTTTGCCATGTAGTGTGAGAAGAAGTAGAAAAATCTCATGAACCTGGCTGTTTTACAAGTGTAACAGTTTCACTGCCTCACACCCTCCTCAGCCTTCCTTATACATAAGGAGGTGGTGGGGGGTGACTTCCTACTTTTTTTTTTATATCCAAGTTAGTTAACGTATAGTGTAAAAATGGTTTCAGGAGTAGAATTTAGTGATTCATCACTTACATATAACACTCAGTGCTCATCCCAAAAAGTGCTCCTTAATGCCCATCACCCATTTAGCCCATGCCCCCACCCAACACCCTCAACAACCCTTAGTTTGTTCTCTGTATTAAAGAGTCTCTTACAGTTTGCCTCCCTCTCTGTTTTTATCTTATTTTTCCTTCCTTTTTCCTATGTTCATCTGTTTTGTTCTTTAAATTCCACATGAGTGAAATCATATGATAGTTGTCTTTCTCTGGCTTATTTCGCTTAGCATAATACATTCTAGTTCCATCCATATTGTTGCAAATAGCAAGATTTCATTCTTTTTGATTGCTGTGTACTATTCTATTGTGTATATATATATATATATATATACCATATCTTCTTTATCCATTTATCAGTCGATGGACATTTGGGCTCTTTCCATAATTTGGCTATTGTTGATAGCACTGCTATAAACATTGGAGTGCATGTGTCCTTTCAAGTCAGCATTTTTATATGCTTTGGATAAATTCCTAGTAGTAAAATTTCTGGGTCATAGGGGAGCTCTATTTTTAACTTTTTGAGGAAACTCCATACTGTTTTCCAGAGTGGCTGCACCAGTTTGCATTCCCACCAGCATTTCTCCATAACATTGCCTTGTTTCCTGAGTTGTTGATTTTAGCCATTCTGACAGGTGCGAGGTGGTATCTCATTGTGGTTTTGCTTTGTATTTCCCTGATGATGAGTGATGTTGAGCATTTTTTCATGTATCTGTTAGCCATCTGGATGTCTTCTTTGGAAAAGTGTATTTATATCTTTTGCCCATTTCCTCACTGGATTATTTGTATTTTGGGTGTTGAGTTTGATGAGTTCCTTATAGATTGTGGATACTAACCTTTTATCTGATATGCCATTTGAAAATATTTTCTCCCATTCTATCGGTTGCCTTTTAGTTATGTTGATTGTTTCCTTTGCTGTGCAGAAGTGGTTTTTTGGGTTTTTTTTTAATCTTGATGAGGTCCCAATAGTTCATTTTTGTTTTTGTTTCCCTTGCTTCCAGAGACAAGTCTAATAAGAAGTTCTGTGGCCAAGGTCAAAGGGGTTGTTGTCTGTTTTCTCCTGTAGTATTTTGATGATTTCCTGTCCTACATTTAGGTCTTTCTGCTTTTTTAATAAACCTAATTATTATTGATCCATTTGCAGTCTTATTTAGAATTTCAAGTGCCTCTTGCCTTCAGCTTTGTCCTCATCTGAAATTGTTAAGCAAATGGAAAAATCACCACTCCATGCCTATCGCATATTTAAAACAATAGTTACAGTGAATATAATATGAACTTTTTTGCATGATTTAAAATTAACAAAAAAGAATTTAATTAGAGAGAGAGTGCAAAAGAGGGGGAGGGGGCAGAGGAAGAGAGAGAGAGAATCTTAAGCAGACACCACACTCAGTGTGGAGCCCAACTCGGGGCTCAATCCCATGACCCTGGGATCACGACCTGAGCCAAAATCAAAAGTCAGACACTCAACTCACTGAGCCACCCAGGCACACCTTTAAAAATGTTTAATATCTTAAAAACATAGAATGTTAAGTGTAATATCAGGTTTTATCATTTTGGAGGTCTGTAAATGTACTAACTAGAGATTTTTGGTACTTAAAATTAGTTTTGGCTTTGGAAGTAATGTCAAATTATCTTAACGTCAGGGGACTGAGTTCTGGGCAAGTCTCAGAAAAGTAGGCATGTACTGGAAAGCATCTCATTAGAGTCCATAACTTTCTATTACTTAAACTAAGGATGTATACACATCTTTTTCCTTTCATACTTTTTACAATAGGGTATTTTTTGAGGTTGCTTTTTTGGAACCTCTCCACAGTTTTCTAAACCAATAGTCAGCATTGATTTATCTTTTGTAGTATGTGTGGAAAATATTCTTTAAACTTTTGACTTGAGGGCAAACTGCTTTGAATTCAAGAAATAAAATGCCACACAAGTTTAGTAAAGAAATTTTTGTTGTGTCTTTTCCTGAAAATTAAGTGTTCTGATTTTGGGGAACTAGAGGTTGAGAAACTTTACTTCTGGTGTAAACATGGATTGATTTCTTAATACTTTGGTAATAAATAGCAACAGCAAATCCTCTCTAAGTGATTTTTCAGGGCAGTGAGTATTTGAAAAGAGCAAAACAATAAAAGGGATCAGACACTCTGTAATGAGTGGCAGCTGTTGGACTTACGGTATGTTGGGAGGTGCATATGTGAGGTAAACATTATGTACCTCAGAGACAACTAAGAGATACCTTTGAAGAGGGCGAGGCTCTGCTATTACAGTGCCCATAAAGCCTTCAGTCATTCCTCTCTTCTGAAGTTTCTTTCACCTAATGTTACCACAGTATCCCATGTACAACCACAAACACTCTCAACAGGAGACAGCACACATTCATGTTATTCAGTCACAGGAGACAAAATATGTTGGTTCAGCTTCTACTTGTAGTGACAGTTAGTTTCTGAGTTTAAAATACCCAGATGTATCCTTTCCAGCTGTAATTCTATTGATAACCATCCAGGTTCTGATCACCACAACTCTAAAACTTAGAACCTGGGTGATAATTTGACTAGAATGATAATGTGGGCAAAACAATATACTGTGTATTCAATACAGGGGAAGACAAGATGATCGGGTGGGGGGAAGACAACCACAATTTAAAAGTAAGATAAACAGGAAACACTTTCCATAGCAGTGTCATATTTTTATCATTAGCCCCCCCCACACACACACACACATTATGTAATCTTTTCTCCCCCAATATAGTAAATGTAAGGTAACTGAGAGGATGACTGAATGATGACACAGGGATCAGTTTTATCACATCCTGCAATGCGAAATGAATTCTTGGTTATCAAATTTAGCTGCTTCCCTTTCTGTCCCCTTCAAGTATTTTGTACTTGTCTTTTCTTGAGCATGGATGATAAGAGTACTGGAGATTTGCTATGAGAAGACAATATGGTTAAGTAATCACAACAGCCATTAAAACAAGAACACACCATTTCTCAGTACTTGAAAGCTGACACTGTATTTATGCCCACAGGACTTAACTTAGTTCACAATGCTATTTTAATTGATAGTGATAGCAACTATTACTATATGGTTCCTCAGTGTCAGGACACAAGCTAGGTGATTTTTAATAATGTTTTACCCATTTAATCACCACAACCTAGAAACATAATCAAAAAGAAAATAATTTGTTTTTCTGTTATTACATTATTACAAGCATATTAATGATGAAAGACTATAGGTACAAGTTCCAAGAACATAGTCACACAGTAGTGTTTAAGTGTGACTATTTTTCAAAATTACCCAATGAAACATTTCCCATGATCCATTACTTAAGCTGAATATAATTAGTCATGTTCACTATTTCTTTCTCTATTTGCATCCACTTAGTGCTAGGAGTGAAAAACAAAAGATACAATTAGCTATTAAGTGTGTGTTCATCAGAACACCCACAATTATGAATATTTTATGTTTTATACAAGGTAATGTGACACCGCGTGGTTTGCATTTAGGTTTAAATACCCCAATTATGTTAAAAAGAAAAAGAAAATCAACCTTTCTTGTGGGCTGAACAATGCTTCCAGGCCCCTTTTGTTTCTTACTACTACTGTTGTTTTGGATATGCAGGCTCACTGGCTAGAAGAACTCGAGTAACTCCTTATGTATCTTCCAATACAAAGCATCCCCTTTATACTAAACATTAATGAGATTTGGGGATTTTGTCCACGGAATTTTGTTCAAATACACTTCATCTTTAATATGTTTATCATCCCTAATTATGAATATGTTATATATCAGAACTGTGATGTATAGCTCTAGCACCGGCCTTTGAGGAACTACCATTCTACAAACAGAGCCAGAAAATACAACACAGAAATATAATTACTGAAATATAAAATTCTTATTTTATATTCATTCCAATTCACACATATACTTTACCTTCTTTACTATCACAAATACAAGTATCTCAAATCCTTCTGGAAAATAAATGGGTAGATTTCACTGACAGTCTTACCTCTTATATCCCTCCAACTTGCCATCTTAAGATCCAATGCCAGATACTTTCCAGATGTCACAAATCCAAATCACTGTTCTTGAGGGCATTTCCAGAAGTTTGCAACAGTTAGCAGCTAAGTATTACTGTCAGAGTTAATGCTCCCTAAGATCAACCTTCAATCAATGTGTATGATAGGTGTGTATGTACACAGGCCTATATGTCAATACATTTTAGGATTGTGCTTTACATGATTTCCCTTGTAAGAATAAATTTTAGTGGCCTTTTATGGTACCTGGCATAATAATGGGCAATTTAGTGGCTGTCTTCCCTTGCCTGTATCATTTTCTCACTTCTGAGTCCTTCCAAATAAATTGCTTGCACTGGTATTAAGATTTGACTACAGGGTGAAAACACTAAGATAAAAATAAAATGTTAACTCTAATTTCTACAAAATATTACTGAACATTTAAATTATTTTGGTCACCTCACTTCTCCAAAGTTGCCATAAGAAACCAGCTTTTGTTTAAAAGTTATTTATTTTGGGAGTCCTGTTCTTGATAATTCAGGGTCAAGAATAATATAATTAATTAGCTAGAATAAATGGTCAGCTCCTAAAGGAAATTATATTCAAACATATACATTTAAATAAGGCTTACAATGGGAGTAACAAGAATGAATGTCACCTAGGGAGAAATTTTTCTAAAACTTGATTCATATGAAAAACCAAACACTAAGTGAATAAGAGCAAGGGAAGAATCTAGTTTTGAATAAAGAATCAGGGTGCCACTGGATTTACAAGTTAGACATTTTAAACACTTACCTTAAATACTTAGAGTTGTGTTATAGTGTATAACACTCAACAGTATTTATTAACAATTTATAATTTAAGATGCATGATTTTTAGGTATAGAGAGCTAAGTAATTAGGGAGTGTACTCCACTTAAGAACTTAAATCCTAATAGCCTATGTTTGACACTAAAAAGCTGCTAATTGCTTCCTATTCATTTTTAACATTCTCCACAATAATATCAGTTCCTCAGTAAAGTGGTGTAAAGGATACCAAGCTTAATCCTAGTACTTATGGAGAAGGAAAAAATGAATAGTGTCCAGGACACAGGAAATGCTTGTGAACGAAAGATAAATAATTTGCAGACCCTACTACATAGTTCCCTTTTGCTTAAACACATTGAAAAAATGTACAACATTCATAAGTGTTTCCTAGTTGGATGGTACAAATACTTTAAGGACAATGTATATTGGTAGATGCATCATAAAACCTTGGGTAACTAACTTATCTGTATATTAGTATATGTTTCATCCACTATGGCTGGGTTAGGCCATTTGTCTAAGAGGATTCCTCTGTGTTACCCTTTGAAAGGCTTCCTTTACTTCCTTGTTCCTCAAGGTATAGATAACAGGATTCAGAGCAGGGGTGACCACTGTGTACATGAGTGCAGTTGCTTTGTCTGTTTCTGGAGTGTGTACAGTCTTTGGTTGGATATAAGTGAACAAGGCAGTGCCATAGAACAGAGAAACAACCAAGATATGAGATGAACAAGTGGAGAAAGCTCTGTGTCTGCCAGCTGCTGAAGGGATTCTCAAGATGGTTACAAGAATTCGCAGGTAGGAGCACAAGATGAGCAAACAGGGAGTCATGATGAAGATCATGGAGAGAACAAACATCACAATCCTATTGTGGGAGGTATCAACACAAGCCAGTTTCATTACAGGCATGATGTCACAGAAAAAGTGCTGAATCTTTCCTGTTCCGCAGAAGGGAAGACTGAAGATCCAGGTGATCTGGGCTGACTCCACCACCACCCCAGTGGTCCAAGACGCTGTAGCCAATATCAAACACATGCGAGGGCTCATCAAGAGTGTATAATGCAGCGGGTAACAAATAGCTACAAAGCGATCATAAGCCATGGCTGCTAGCAGGGAGCATTCTGTCAGTCCCAAGATGGCAAATGTGTACATCTGAGCTGCACAACCACCCACACTTATAGTCTTGGTCTCCATCAGCAGATGCACCAGCATCTGAGGCACCACACTGGTGATGTAGCACATCTCCAGGAAGGAGAGGTTAACCAGGAAGAAATACATGGGAGTGTGTAGGGAAGTGGAGACCCAGATCAGGGAGATGATGATGAGGTTTCCTCCCACAGTAAACAAGTAAATGAGTAAGAACACAACGAAGAGCACAGGCTGTAACTCTGCTAGAGAGGAAAAAGCCACAAATGTGAATTTGGTGCAGAGGGACTGATTTCCACTCATTGTAGGCTCAGAGCCAGACATCTGTGGAGACAACAGAGAGGACAGGTAATCCTGAAGGGAATCCAGACCACCATGGTTGCCTATCAAACCCCAGCAAAGGAGCTCTCGTAGGATCAATGGTCCTACGTGAGAACCTAAACATTTGGATTTATTTTGATAAATATTTCTAAATAAATGCCCAATTAAAATAGATGCAGTTTTCTTCCTGATTTTGTTTTCTAGATCTTGTGGTGTTTTCACAAAAATTAAAAGAAAACAATGGCTTTAAATTATATAATCTAATTTTTGTTTTTATCTTATTGATATTCTAATCCTATACACAGGGTATATGTAAGCAAAATGGGAAGATATTCTATTGAAAAAGTTACACAAAACTTAAGCGTAAAGAGTAAAATACAAAAGTGCTATATTTAGGTTCTGAATTCCACACTTTTCTTCAAGCCACAATTAAGGGTTCAGAAGGGAGTATATTTCCAGCCATGTATCTATTTATTTGCATACATGAAGTTACTCATTTAGATTTGAAAAAAATAATCAAATGATTAGGCAGGTAAAATCCATGGAAACCAAAACTAACAGAATCTTCTTTCCACAACCTCAGTGTAATTTTACAGGAAATTATGAATAGGGGAACATACCTAGAACCATAAGGTGAATTTTCTTTTCCCTGTTGGTCTTCCAGACTTTCTACAATTCCAAACTGGTGGTGGAATAGGCAGTATTTTTATTCTGACTAAAGACCGAAGGGATTGTATTCACTGCACAGTTTAATTAGATTTCTCTCAAGAGGGATTTCTTCAGAAACAACAATGAACATTCGATGTAAATTTCGTTTTCATTTTTTGAACACATTTTCCAGAGAGAATCTATTACTGTTAGTTACATCAGTTAAGTTTCAATGTGTAAAATGAAAATTTTCTAATGGATTTCCATTATGCAATTGAACTAATTATTGGATTTATGAATGTTTGCCATGGTAATCTTCTTTAAGCTCCTCAAATGGACAGTGACTGTTCAGGTCTTTGTGATATTGTAGGCACAGTGCAGGGACAAAGAAGCTCCATTAACACCACAGATGGCTTTCACTTAATTATCTATGTGGAAATTAACAACATAAATAAATAGGCCTTAACAGGGCAATTCCTAATTTTGAATGCTTCTAATTAAAATAATTTGTCAGAAACGTGAACAATGTGTTTTCTGCACTTCCTCAAGAAGTGGAAAAACTCATTCATTCTGAGAATTTTTATTTTCAAACATAACACATTTTTAAATTTTGTTTCTAGTTTTATGGAGATATAATTGGAAAATAAAATTTTACATATTTAAAGTTTACACATGACAATTACATATAATATACATATAATTGTGAAATAATTTTCACAATTAGGATAATGAACACCTAAATCACCATGCATTGTTATCATTTTGAGTGTGATGACAAAGCTTAGGATATGTTGTCTTAGCAAAGTTCAAGTATACAATGCAGTATTATTAACTAATACCATCATGCTATATACATTATATCCCCAAACTTATTCATCTTATAACTGAAAGCTTTTACCCTTTGATCAACATCTATCCATTTCTCCCACTCCCCAACTCATTCTACTCTCTGTTTCGAGTTCAATTTTTTTTAGACTCCACATAACTGAGATCATATGGTGTATGTCCTTCTGTTTCTGACTTATTTGACTTAGCCTAATGCCCTCCGAGTCCGTCCATGTTGTCACAATTGGCAATATTTCTTTATTTTTTTATGGCTAAATAATATCCCTCTTTGAAATTGGTCTTAATGATTTTTGAAGCACAGGCAAGAAAGGCAAAAATAAACAAGTGGGACTACATCAAATAAAAACGTTTCTGCACAGCAAGGGAAAGACAGTTAAGAGCATGAAACAGACTGAAGTTATTTATGGGTAAATAGAAATAAAAAAGTGAAAGAAACCAGTGGCTGCATTCTGGAAAACAGAATTAAACTAGACCAAAAAATTAAAAATAGACCTACCCTATGACCCAGCAATAGCACTGCTAGGAATTTACCCAAGGGATACAGGAGTACTGATGCATAGGGGCACTTGTACCCCAATGTTTATAGCAGCACTCTCAACAATAGCCAAATTATGGGAAGAGCCTAAATGTCCATCAACTGATGAATGGATTAAAAAAATTGTGGTTTATATACACAATGGAGTACTACGTGGCAATGAGAAAGAATGAAATATGGCCCTTTGTAGCAACGTGGATGGAACTGGAGAGTGTTATGCTAAGTGAAATGAGCCATACAGAGAAAGACAGATACCGTATGGTTTCACTCTTATGTGGATCCTGAGAAACTTAACAGAAACCCATGGGGGAGGGGAAGGAAAAAAAAAAAAGAGGTTAGAGTGGAAGAGAACCAAAGCATAAAAGACTCTAAAAAACTGAGAACAAACTGAGGGTTGATGGGGGGTGGGAGGGAGGGGAGGGTGGGTGATGGGTATTGAAAAGGGCACCTTTTGGGATGAGCACTGGGTGTTGTATGGAAACCAATTTGACAATAAACTTCAAATATTGAAAAGAAAAATAAAAAAAGAAACCAGTGGCAGCAACATGTGGGAGAAGTTTGCTCATGAAGGGGAAGAGATAGGGTGATACCTAGAGAAAAACAAAAGACAGGATAAGATTACTTATTATTGTTATTCATTATGTTTTTAAGATGGAGAACCATATGCCATATCTGGTGTGAAGGAACCATCTGAAAAAAAGCTCTCTAGTGCTTATTTTGGAAATAAAATGATATAACATATATTTTAATATTTGAATTAAAGTACTAACTTAGAAAACTATGAACATCTCAGGGTAGAAAATTACAAACAGCCATTTATCATAATAAGATCTGTGCTTCTAGGACTTACAATGTTTGATTTGAGATAAAGAGTAACTTAGCATTTGCAACAGTATTTAGATAGTCTTTTAATAAGATTAATTAATTAAGTTACAATACCGTGAATTTTATCAAAGCTTATCAGTTATTAGTAAAGTGATAGCAACTATTACTATATGGTTCCTCAGTGTCAGGACATGAGCTAGGTGATTTTTAATAATGTTTTACCCATTTAATCACCACAACCTATAAACATAATGAAAAATTAAAAAATTTGTTTTTCTGTTATTACATTATGATAAACATATTAAAGATGAAGTGTATTTGAACAAAATTCCATGGACAAAATCTCAAAATCTCATTCATGTTTAGTATAAAGGGGATTCTCTCTCTTTCTCTCTGTGGGATTGTGGGTGATCATCTCCCATGCTCAGTTTTTTGGTCTCAGGCCGCAGTGTTTGGCAGAAATCAGTGATTTTTCAGAACGTTGGAAGGTGCCCACAACGGGCACTCGTGTATTTTTTGTCATTTCAAAGGACCTATGGACAGTCCTTTGCTTTTCCATACAAGAGTAAGCTTAGCAATGCTTTGCTTCCCTCTAGGTCAGGCTGCCGGCAGATATAGACCCTTTCCTCTGCTGCCTTATTGCCAGTTACATTATATACAGTATATTAAAAGAGTTTATTAATACTGTACTGTAGTCAACATCCATGCGAACATATACAATGGCCCCCATGCAGAAAAAAGGTTGAAAAGAAAGACGGTAAGAAGAAGGAGGTTATTTTAGTGGAAATTAAGAAGGAAATCATCGAGAAATACAAACACGGTATGCGAGTGACCGAAATTGCAAGATTTTGTAAGAAGTTTACATTTATTTGCATCTTGTCCGCAGAGAAGAAGGAGAAAAAGGCGGAGGAATCCTTCACTTCAAACGAGATTAGGGAGAAGGGTAAAATGTGAGAAACAGGGCAAAATTTTGTAGAAAGGAACCACATGAATAAGGCTGTAGTGCGAGCGATGAATCTGTTTAACAACAGTGCAATGTCACATTTCTGTGAAATCCTCAAAAGGAGGCAAAAACAAGTGTCATTGTCTGGGTTCCTTGTTAAAGTTGCACAAAAAGAAAAAGATTCCATTAAGTCAATAGAAAGCACTGATTCCACTAGTGATAGTGAAAGTTGTTCTACACAAACTCTCTTGTCTCCCTCACACCAGCCATAAAGCTTTTTTTCAGAGGTAAGCACAGATTAATTTTTCTTTACACTTTGTATTTTCTTTATTATTTTGCATTATATTGCAGTATTGCAATCATTTTTATATGAATATTTTTGGGTTGTGGAATGAATCATCTGAGTTTCCATTATTTCTTGGGGGGGAATTCATTTTGATATACAAGTGCTTTGGATTATAAGCACTTTTCCAGAAAAACTTATGCTCGCAAACCAAGGTTTTACTGTACTAACATCTCTTCTATTATTACACACAAAAACAGTTTGTGAAAGACTTGATTGTGTGTTTTTGTGTTTGTTTTGTTGTAAATTGTCTGGTAGAATTTTCTGGTGAAGTCATCTGGGTCTATTTTGGGGGGAAATTCTTTTGACTACTGATTCATCTTTTGCAAAATTGTATGTCTAATCCAGTTATCCATTTTTTCTTGAGTCAGTTTTGGAAAACTATCTTTTTTTCCTCAGCGTTATCTTTATTTGACACTCATTCTTTTTTAATTTGGAATACCTGAATAGAGATAACTTTTATTTATTATTTATTACTTTTTTATTATTTGCTTTATTTTCTGAGTGTATCTTGCCAGAACATTGCCAAATTTTATCTTTTCAAAGATCAATACTGGGTCCACTAATATTCTCCTCTGTACATAACATTTTGTTTCACTAATCTCTGATGTTTTCTTTGTAATTTGTTTCCTTCCATTTTCTTTTTTTTTATTTATTTCATTTTTTATTAAAAACATTTTTTTTAATGTTTATTTTTACTTTTAGGGAGAGAAAGAGAGACAGAGCATGAGAGAAGGAGGAGCACAGAGAGAGGGAGACACAGAATCCAAAGCAGGCTCCAGGGTCTGAGCTGTCAGCACAGAGCCTGACACGGGACTCAAACTCATGAACCAGGAGATCATGACCTGAGCCGAAGTCAGATGCTTAATTGACTGATCCACTGATATGCCCCAAATTTATTTCATTTTTTAAAATGTTTTATTTATTTTGAGAAAGAGACAGAGAAAGGGAGCAAGCAAGCACTAGTAGGGGAGGGGTAGGGAGAAAGGGAGAAAGAGAATCCCAAGAAGGCTCCATGTTCAGTGTGGAGTCTGATGCAGGGTTTGATCTCACGACCATGAGATCACGACCTGAGCCAAAAACAAGAATCGGAGGCTTAACAGACACTTTATGAGTCACCCAGGCACGCTTTCCTTCCATTTTCATTGGGTTTAACTTACTATTGTTTTGAAAATTCTAGGGATGAATTGTCATTATTTCTTGTTGTAATTAAAAGCAAACATATGAATTGCACTTTAATTAGGAATTTTATGAATTCCAGATAATGTTTTTGGCAAGTCAACATGGCAGGAAGATCAATGGCTCCTCAAAGATGTCCATGCCCTAAGCCCCCAAAGCTGTGAATATGTTAACTTGTATGGAAAAAAGGCATTTTGTAGATGTAAAAATACTAGAGACTTTAATATGGGGAGATTATTCTGAGAAATCTGAGTTGGCTCAATCTAATCACGTGAATTCTTAGAAATTACTCTTAGAATGCAACTCTTGATCTTGGGGTCCTGAGTTCAAAGCCCACGTTGGGAGGATTTTATTTAAGTTAAAAAAAAATGAAACGTGTAAACTATATTCATTACATTTTTTTAAAAGATACATCTCTCAGTTTAAAGCACACAAATAGATTTTACACATCTTAAGTGTTTACACACTTTTCACATTTACACACCACATTTGGTGTGAGTTTAATTTGTGTTCATCACCTTCTAAGAACTTGGATTCCTCAGGATTAATTCACATATTGAAATTCCAAAACTGAAATCTATGGACCAAATCCTAGACGAATGTAAGGACATACTTTATCTTTATTCAAGAGCCACTAGATAGCCTATCCTGCTGACATATCTTCATTCTTTACTCTTTCAAAATGAATTTCATGGTTATAAATGATACAGATTCACAAGAAGTTGCAAAGATAGTACAGGGTGGTCACGGGCACATTTTAGTTAAACATAAAGCGAGATATCAAACACACTAAGTTGACATTTTACAAAATGTGAATACACGTGAATGGCTCTATACCATTTTATTGCATGTGTAGATTCATGTAACCACTATTAGCGATTATGGTTGAGTTTTGTAAAAAGTTTTTGAAGGGGTGTGAAATATCTATGGAAGAAAAAAACAATAAACGTGAAGATAAAAAGTGAATTTTGTTAAATTAGAATTATAATGCAATCTTTTTGAGATGGGCATCCGTGTCTAGTGTACCTTTCAAACCTGCTGTTTAGCACAGTGCCTGTCACTTTGTAGGTGAAGATAAAAATCTATGGAAAAGAATCACTGATGTTTTTTCAGGCAAATGCAAATGTGTAACAACTGGAAAATTATCAGCTAAAATAGTTATGATGAATGACTCACAAGGTGGCAGTAATATATGCTCAGGGGATGTGTTGTACAAGCTGACTTTAGGAACTGGCCAGGAGCTAGACTACTGTAAAGTGGCAATTGGACACTTACACACTGAGCTTACACAGTGTATTTAGTGGGTAGTTGTCTCTATCTAGTAAATTGAAATAGCTTTAGAAATTCCAAAAATAAAATATTCCAAGTATTAAAAAAGAAAAAAAATTACTTACTTTTTTATGGCATTAACTTAGACATTATAAGATACTACTTCCATGGAATGTTATATGAAATTTGGTACTGTCTACAGTGTTCTCCTATTAAAACAAACCAACAGCCAAACTATTTAGGGTATAAGACTGCAATAAAATACGTGCCAATTATCAGCTTAACTTGAGGTGTTTAATCATCTGAAATGATTATTACTAGAAAAATATATGTTTAAGATCACATTTACAAATGAATTAAAATTTGAAATTTAAAAATCATGTAAGTTTCAAGGACGTAGTACAAATCTCTTTTGTCAGTATTGGACCAAAATCTATTCCATAAAAAGTACAAAAATCTTACAGGGAAAATGAAAATCTCTGTTCCTTATACAGTCTTGGCATATTAATAGTTGTAATCCTGAGGGATTTGACCAGTGTGCCCAATAGACCCACCACAAAGTATCTATTATTGAAAAATACATATTGAATTGCAGTCATTATACCTTAAAAAATATAGACAGTTTCATGAAAATTCTACATTCTCCACTATGAGATTTAAACAGGTGTGTAATTAATAGTAGTTCCTTCTAATATCCCTTGGGTCATTTCCCCAAAGCCAGTCACACTTTTAAATATTACTACTAAAATATATCCACCACTTAGTGCCATCGCAAAGCAGGTTAGTGTGTCCAAGGTATTTGCTTAGTTCTGAAAATTTGAAGCAATAAGCAAAATTATGTATCTTTAAAATTGTCATTAAACTTCTAATTAAAGAAGAAATATAAGGTTTTATTTGGTAAGATATATCCAGATATTCTTTATGGCTTATTTCTTCCCTCAATTAAAAAAAAAACTCATGTTATCTGCATATCTGTGTATAATAAAAACATTTTAAGACAAGTAAATATAGGACTTTATGGAAAAAGGAATAAGCTTATAATTTATTAAAATAAAACAAAAAATAATGGGGTCCTTGTTCTGTCTAGAAAGCTATAGAATGGTAAAGAAATGAGTATGAAGAAAAAAATGAGAGTTGTGTACTCAAGGAATGCTGTGGATTACAACCATGCAAAGTCTTTTCAATTTAGAGACTGGGTTCATTCATTTTCCAATTAACTAACTACACTTTGTGTTGTACTGTTCCGGTAAGAGACATGTAATGATTATTTCAGTTTTGTCTGGTGTTCCAAATACTGATGATGTAATTGCAAAGATACATAATCATTTTTTTTTAATGGGAAAATATATATTTGGGAGAAACCTGGCTAGAATGAAAGGTAAAGTCTGTTTCTTCAGAAATGTTGGAAGCTGACCAGCTTAGTAAGAAGTGAAAGAGCTCTTTGGACTCCTGAGATATAGCCAGCTAAATTAGTGGACTTAAGTAAATGTCATTAAGTTATCAAAATGCTATGCAGCAAGTAAAATTTTATATTCTCTAGAGCATGTAGTAATCATGGCAATTCGGTCACAGTTTGCGAATTTTAAAAAAGATAATATAAATCTGTGGTATTGCTTGTAATCACTGCTGACAAATCTTTCCCAAAGAGGATATATGCAATGTAGTCAGTAGAGTTTTTAGGATTATAGCAGGAATGAGAGGAACACTTGGAGACACATTCTATGATATTATCAACCCCTAATTTTCCAAAATTTTGAATTTAAATGTGCCCAGGCATGGTGAAAAATTTACAACACTAATTTTCAAGCAATCAAGAAAATGGTGATTTTCTTGGATAGCCTTATTCTTATTTTACATTAGAGACCATGGATGGTACATTGTAGAGCTTGATCACTCAAAGTTCAGCCATTCAACCTAGCATTGCTTTCTGTGGCATCAATATCAGAGTTCTGAGGGGCGGTAGTGGCTCAGGCATTTTAGGCATACACTAAAAATCATAATATAATAAATATAAATGAATAAATTTCAATAAAATATGGATACTTTCATCAACTCTCATATTTTTATTTTTCTCCAAATAATGGAGTAATTTTAGTGCCATGACAAGTATAGAATTGTTGGAAAATGCTGGTGAGCATGAAAATACATGTGAAGCTTTTTATCAGTTTTGCTAAATGTACCAACAACAATGTTGTTGTTCTTTCACTGATGATGAGAATGGTATTGAAGTATGTTTTGCAATAATGGTGAGAGGCTAATGGGCACAATTACCGTTACATCTGTCCCTGTGATTCTGGGACTTCTAGGGGAATGGAGAGTGTGGGAGCACCAACATTCCTTTCCTTATGCTACCGAGGAAGTTGGCTTCAGAACTTAGAGTAAGCAAAATAGACAAGTGAGTGAGTACCACAAGTACATATATTTGGGATGGAATTAAAGCAGAATTCTTCGAATGAGCCACTTATTTCAGAATGGATCCAGAAGCTGTGAGTTTTCAGCTCCTTTCTTTCAGAGGGGAAATCTGTTTTAAATATTTTTACTATAGAAGGAAGTAGTTAAGTATTTTTCTGAATTAAATTAGAAAGTGTACTGTAAAATAGTAGATCCAATATTCACCTAACCCCACTATTAAAAAAAAAAAAAACATTGTTCATCTCAGTCTCAACGTAGCATTATGAGTAATTATTTTTCCAATATGTTTCTGACATTACTAATGTCTGCTATACTATTGCTGAGTAAAGCTTGTACAGAAAATATTTGTCTAATTCTACTTTTGGTCACAATACTTAATTCTAAATAAGATATAGCAATTGAGTTCATAATAAATGAGTGAATACTTTTATGGCTAGATTTTTAGTGGACGCACAATAGTGACTAACTCTCACTTCTGACCATGCAGTTTTGGAAATGATTGACAGTCTACTCAGAGTTTAGCTAAACTACCTCATAATGCTGCTGACTTGACATCTTTTTGGGGTAGCCAGATTGCCTGCAGGGCCCTTGAACTGGTATTAACCTCCCTCCCCCAACCTGCCACTTGAATGCAAACCTTAGGTAACAGCCCAGAATCACAAGTAAATATAAGCTCCTGATATGATTCCCCAACCGCCTTTGTGATAAATCATAGATTCCCCTGTCTCCTGGGGCTTTCTCCTTAGCCCTTAGATAAAAACCCCAAGAAAGCATACCCAAGTCATGCTCTTTTTGGTCTAAATTGACCAAACTGGCCTTAGCCAGGGAACCCCAAAGTACCCCACTCTCATTCTAATACAAGTATGTGCACCAGCTCCTGCTTCACTCTTTCTGCCTGCACTGTGCCTTGACTTCCCCATGTGGCACCTTGAGTGAGCTGTGTGCCTCCTCCAGGACCAGTGAGTAATAAATTTCTCTATTTTGCTTTCCCTTGTGGTCTTTTGTTGAACCCTAGTTCAACATCCTACCCATCGCTACTTAATGATAACTGAATTTGGAAGGAGGACTTCTCTATTCAAAGTCATAATTGTTCAGAAGGATTTTTAAGCCCAACACAAATAATAGGACCACACTTATGTCAGTAGTAGAAATAGGGGCCCAGGGAAGTCAAATTATGGTTCAAGAGACACTATTAAAAATCACATAAGTTAGTAGCCCCAGGAAGATTACAGAAAAACACCAAAATCAAACATGTAAGTTATGCTTATTTTTTACTATGTTTATCAATTGTTTTTCATATATACACACATGTGTGTGCACATGTAAACGTATATGTAAATATATGTACATAGAAGATGATGGTGTGGAGTACACACTCCATTCTTATAAACATGCAATCTATATACTAAAAGATTCCAAAAGTCAAATCGCCCATAATTTCTCTTTTTGTTCCCTGGATTTATTTCATATTTTAAAAAATTAGTAGATGATTCTATTTTAAATATCATCTGCCTAAACTACTTCTACTTAATCCTGACAACAGCATGCCTCTGATGAAGAGCATGAGCTGCAGGCTGTGACTACTGACAAAAAAAACAAACAAAAAAAAAAACAAACAAAAAAACTCCCAAAAAACTGCACCTACGTGATAAGCAATTAGTAGGAGTCATGCAAAATATTTCTTTGATCTTGCTTGTATTTTATTGTAAACATTATTTCTGCATCAGAGGAATAGAATGATGAGATGCCTGAGCACAGTGATGCTTTTATGGATTTTATTGATATATTTGAGATTATACCTGTATTTAAACAATATCCTTTCATGCACATATTTGATTCTTACAGAGAAACTAGTCTGAGATATGATTTGTGAAAATCACACCAGAGTCACTGAATTTCTTCTTCTCGGTTTTACAAATAACCCTGAGATGCAAGTTTCCCTCTTTATTTTGTTCCTGGTCATCTATACAGTCACTTTGTTGGGCAACTTCCTTATCGTCACAGTTACCAGTGTGGATCCTGCTCTTCAAACACCCATGTACTTCTTTCTCCGAAACCTATCACTTCTCGAAGTCTGTTTTACCTTGGTCATGGTGCCGAAGATGCTGGTAGATCTAGTGTCTCCAAGGAAAATCATCTCTTTTGTAGGCTGTGGTGCCCAGATGTACTTTTTCTTCTTCTTTGGCAGCTCTGAATGTTTTCTTCTGTCTATGATGGCTTATGATCGCTTTGTGGCCATCTGTAACCCTCTCCGTTATTCAGTCATAATGAATAGGTCCCTGTGCTTGTGGATGGCTGTCGGCTCTTGGATGTCTGGTGTTCCTGTCTCTATGCTACAAACAGCTTGGTTGATGGCCCTTCCTTTCTGTGGACCAAATACCATAGACCACTTTTTTTGTGATGGTCCTCCGGTGTTGAAACTAGTCACTCAGGACACAAGCATGTATGAAATGCAAGCACTTGCCTCCACACTACTGTTTATTATGTTTCCTTTTTCCCTCATTTTGGTCTCCTACATCCGCATTATCACAACTGTCCTCAGGATGCCATCTGCTACTGGTCGCCAGAAGGCATTCTCCACCTGTTCATCACACCTCATTGTGGTATCCCTTTTCTATGGAACCGCCAGCTTGACCTACCTACGGCCCAAATCCAGCCAGTCCCCTGAAAGCAAGAAGCTAGTGTCATTGTCATACACTGTCATCACTCCTATGTTAAATCCGATCATCTACAGCCTAAGGAACAATGAAGTGAAGGGGGCTGTCAAGAGGACAGTCACTCAAAAAGTCTTGCAGAAGTTAGATGTGTTTTGAATCCTATTGTCTAGAGTGTTTCTAAGCAAAGCAGGGGCAGCAGGACCCACTGACAAAAGCTTAAAAAGAATATAAGATTTGCTTTGATTTTGTCAGTATCACTTACTGTGATGGGTGGATCTCAGTGTATCAGTCTGAGTCTCAGCAAGAGATGGATGGTACTTTCAAATTGGAATCATTGAGAGAATATTAATGAGGGGGCTCTTAACAAATTGGGGGATGGAGTTAGATAACTGTCACATAGCTCATAGGATGGAAATTCCATATCTCTTGCCCTGAAGGGACAAAGAGGAGTATTAACTGGAACCAGGATGATCCTACTACAATAAATAAAAGTCACTCAACAGGAATTCTGGTTTTTAGTAGAGGAAGGCAGCCATCCCAGTCTTATTCCATCCTGACTCTCAAATTTGCCGATTCCTGTTCTTCATCAAACCAAATCTGAGGGGCACCTGTGTGGCTCAGTTGGTTGAGGTCCAACTCTTGATCTGCTCAGGTCATAATCTTGCAGTTTATGAGTTGAAGTCCCACATCTAGCTCTGCACAGCTAGTGCATAGCCTGGTTGGGATTCTCTCTCTCTCTCTCTCTCTCTCTCTCTCTCTCTCTCTGCCCCTCCACCACTCTTGCTCTCTTGTTCTCTCAAAAGAAATAAATAAACTTAAAAAAAATCTGAGACAGAGGGCAAGAATGTCTTGGTGCAGTATATAAAGGCCAGCCTTGTGAGGCACAAATCAGAATAGAAAATCATGAAGTGTAAATGAAAATATTCACCACAAACCTCTATACATTCTGCAGCTAATGTGATGCAAATATAATCATGCACTGTGTTTTACTAACTTTTTAAAATATGTATTAAAAGGTAGAGACTTCTAGCTGCCAAGAATTCATGGTTCAAATTGTTTATATGTGTAGCTGTTTTAAATGAAGTTATTTAATAAGATTATTTTAGTATTAACATTTGATGATGTGGGTCTGGACTTTTTTGATCGTTGGCTAAATCATCTATTCATTTTTACTAATTAACGTTTACTTATTAGAATTTAAACAAAAAATACTTGCTGGACACTATAGTAAAACCAGAAGAGTAGTGATAATAATAGACAACATGATCTATCAAGTCACTGTCTTTAATAAATGTCTATGCAACAACCCAACAGGTAGATCTTATTATACATTTAATTTTCTAAAAGACATATTGGAATCAGAAAATTTAAGACTCTCAACAAGGCAAAGAGTTGTTGAAAGGTAGCCACAAGAATTTAAATTCAGACCCTTCTGTGTTTGAAATTCAATATGGTAATGTGTTAAAATCTCTAGTCACATTTTCATCCAGATAGAGCATGATTATAGATGGGATTTTTTTTAATTAACACCTTAAATGCCTTCAAACAACTAAGAAGACAAAATGTGACTGGGTCAAATGTAATTTTGGAAACTGTAATATTTCCAAGAGCATAAAGATACATTGGCTTTGAATATGCAACTTATATCTAATAATATCTGTTGCTCCAAGTCTTCATTAGCAATTAGCCTTTTTTTCAAAATTGTATAGACTTGTTTTTAAGCAGTAACCAACCTCCATCATTCTTGGTCAATTTCCAGGAAAAATTTAAATCATCACAAATATGCAACTTGAGATAACTATTTTAATTTAAATGCAATTCCCTGAGATTTGTAGCCGTTGACTATATTGGGAGTTTAGGGTAAGAAATCTCAGTTTCTTTAAATCTTTCTCCTTCAATGGCCTTTTAGTTTTTTAAGTTAAATGCATATATCCCAAAATTAATGTTACTAAGTTCAGTGACCATCTGGTAAGACTGTTGCAACGTTTTTCTACTAGTTGTGTGTGACTCATGAGTAGATTGTGAGTTTTTAAAATCAGTTTAGTAGTGCATGTGTATGCATTTAATAAGCTAGCGTAATACAAACTAGAATAGAATAACACAACAATTTATGAAAACAGTCAATGGCAAGTAAATGCTATCTGAGTGTTTGATAGTACTGTTGTGAAAATAACAGAAAATATAGGATCAGATCTCACATGTTAAATGGTATGCTTTAGTTATGCATATATTATGTTTCGAATGAAATGTAAAATTGATTTCTTCTTGTAAGATGCCAGCCAAAATTTTCATAAGTCACTCATCTATTGCATATCTTATATGATTAATAATCCCTGGCTTCTTGAAAGGAATTTATAACACGATTACCATGTTTCATATAGTTTCATTAAAATTGGTGTAAGTCATAAAGCCACAGACTGAGACATTTTTCTCTTCAGGCTTGTCATCCTCAATTTACAGCTTGGTTTTTTCTTTAGAGTTCCAAAAGCCAATTAATAGAGTCATTATTATATCCAGACAGATGATTGAAAGTATTGATTTGATAAGTAATTCACCACGCCCGCCAAAATGCTAAGATTTTCATCACTAATAGTATTCTAGAGTTTTCTTTGGAAAGATATTTTTATCATTGTCTTTATGGTGATATGATTGACTCTTTTAGTGATAGTGAAAAAACATTTTGTAAAGAGTGTTTCTTACGTTTATAATTCCATAGAGCACTTCTATATATATGTCCCCTTATTGTCATTTGTAAGCTTTTCTGAAAATATCTCCTCCAAATGTCTTTCAGTTTGAGTGTCAGAAGATGCCTTCAAAAACCAAACCTGGCACCCCTAAAATAAGAATTGGTTAGTTCAGGGGCACCTGTGGCTCAGTTGGTTAAGCGACCGGCCTAGGCTGGGGTCATGATCTCATGTTTCGTGAGTTTGAGCCCTGGATCGGGCTCTGTGCTAACAGCTCAGAGCCTGGAGCCTGCTTGGGATTCTGTGTCTCCCTTTCTCTCTCTCTGCTCCCCCCACACACTCATTTTCTCTCTCTCTCTCTCTCTCTCTCTCAAAAGAAAATATTAAAAGACAAACAAATTTTAAAAAATTGGTTAGTTCAGTTTATGTATTATCCAATCCTGTCACATGTATGAGAACTGAGGGAAGAAGAATGAGCTATCAACGTGGTTGATATTTAAATATAGCTTAAAAATTCTATCTTGCTTTATTTCAATGACAATCAAGTCAAATTTGTGAATCCAACCCAATGTATAGAATTGCTTTATTTATTTAACATGGAGGAAATAACACTGTCCCAAGGGAGTTTTAAATTTGGTTAGGAGACAAAACTTAAGAGCTTTAGTAAAAATACAATTACGTAACGAAGTCATAAAGCAAAATTCTCAATATACCAAAATCAATGCTACAAAATGCACATACATGCACATTTATAAACTCGTTTTATTAAATAATGTTGATAGTGAGTGCTGTGGATTTTCAGGTAGTAAAGAGAATAAAATGCACTCACAATGTTGATTCATTATGGAATGAAACCCACATATTTGGTAGTCAGATAATCACTATTTTGAATCAAGATCCAATACACAATAGCTATTTATCCTCCATGAAACCTCATCTCTAGCACAGATTTGTGGCAAAGTCATGTCAGCTTTCATTGTGCTATTACAATTCGGTACATTCAGAAAGGCGGGAACAGTGATCATTCACTAACTGCTTAGCCTCTGAACTCCTCATTTTTTGAGTCTTAGGGAAGGAAGGCAGAAAACATTTCCCATGGAGGAAATCTGAAGGTCATGTATGTATTTTACCAGACTCCCTTACAGCCAGTTTGTGGGCATGTAAGCTAAGCTCAACTGATAAGATACTGAATTCTGATTTAACAATGCAAAGAAATGGAGACAGTGGGGATCCACCTGAAGCCAGTGGGTCCCAGTGTCCAGGGCCATGGAGACTGCAGTGACAGTGGCAGTTCCCAGTGTCCAGAGATCGATGCAGTATACTTCTCACTATCTTTTCAATATGTTTCCTGGGTAAGTCATGAAAAGTCAGTTTGAGTTTTTTTGGATTCCTTTGTTTTTCTTTGATTTAATGAAGACGTCTAATGGATAGAAAACAAGTCAGGGAACAAGTGTCATCCGACAAAATTAATCTGTAAGTTCCAATCAAAATGGCTCGCTCAGGATGTTATGAAAGGAACATTCTAGATCCAGAAGAAAAAAATACATACACATATGTATATATGGAATATATTGATATGTAGAGACAAAAACCGCCCTTCATCATAAAGAAGAAGTGAATAACTTTATCTATGTGTTTTAAGGGCATCTGGACACAGTGCAAAAATAATTTTAAAATAAGCCTTTGGATGTGACCTTAAAAACTATTTTGATATATTTTTTTTAATTTATTTATTTATTTATTTATTTTTTTTTTGAATTTTTTTTTTTCAACGTTTTTAATTTATTTTTGGGACAGAGAGAGACAGAGCATGAACGGGAGAGGGGCAGAGAGAGGGAGACACAGAATCGGAAACAGGCTCCAGGCTCCGAGCCATCACCCCAGAGCCTGACGCGGGGCTCGAACTCACGGACCGCGAGATCGTTACCTGGCTGAAGTCGGACGCTTAACCGACTGCGCCACCCAGGCGCCCCTATTTTGATATTTTTAATTTTCAGATTAGTTGGATATATTTTCTTTACCTAAAACAATTGACAGATTTATGGAAAAATGTGTGATAGAAAAAAAAAGATAATTGTGTAATCAATTTTTAGTTGTTAATGTGAACAAAAACCATATGAATAAAGCAAAATCAAATATGTGTTGCTAATATTAGTTTTTAAAACCAAGATGCATACACATCAATGAATAGTTGACCAAGGAGTCAAGAATACTCAATGGAGAAAAGACAGTCACTTCAATAAATTATGTAGGAAAATTGGATATTCACACGTAAATGAAAGAAGACCCTTGTCTGACACCACTCACAAAAATTAACTCAAATTCAAGTTTTAAGTGTAAGACATGAAACCATAAAACTCATAGATGAAAACAGGGAAAATACTTCTTGACATGGGTCCTAGCAATGACTTCTGGATAGAATGCTTCAAGCAAAAGCAACAAATAAAAAATGAACAAGTGGGACTGTATCAAAATAGACAGCTTTTGCACAGCAAAAGAAACAATCAGCAAAATGAAAAAAAAATCTATAGAATAGGAGAAAATATTTGCAAATTATATACTTGGTAAGGGATTAATAGCCAAAATATATAAAGAACTCATTCAATTCAGTAGCCTAAAACTCCAAATAATCCAACTTAAAAATGGGCAGAGGACCTGAATAGACATTTTTCCAAAGAAGATATTCACATGGCCAAGAAGTACATGAAAAGGTGCTAAAAGTCACTAATCATCAGGGAAATGCAAATTCAAATCACAATGAGATAGCACTTTGGACTTGTTAGAGTGGCTATCATCAAAAAAGAGAAGAGATACCAAATACTGTAGAGGATGTGGATAAAAGGGAACCCTCGTGCACTGCTGTGGAAATGTAAATTGGAACGGCCACTATGGAACACAGTATGAAGTTTCCTCAAAAAAATTAAAAGGAGAACCACCATATGACCTAGCAATTCCACTTCTGGATACATATCCAAAGGAAATGAAATCACTGTGTGAAAGAGATATATGCATTCCCATGTTCACTGCAGCATTACTTACAATAGCCAGGATGTGGAAACAATTGAAGGATCCATGACAAATGCATGGAAAAAGAAAATGTGTGTGTATATGTATGTGTGTGTGTGTGTACATGTATATGCACTGGAATGCTATGCGTCCATAAAAAAGAAGGAAGTCCTGCCATTTGTGATAACATGGATGGACCTTGAGAACATTATGCTAAGTAAAATATGTCAGGCAGGTAAAGACAAACGCTGTCTGAAATCACTTATATTTGAAATCTAACAAATGCTCAGAGAAAAAGAGATGATGCTTGTTGTTAGCAGAGGCAGGGGATAGGGGTTGGAAATAGGCAAAGGGGATCAAAAGGATCCGCCGTTCATTCCGCAGTATGGAAAATTTGAGAGTTGCTAAGCAGGTAGAGCCTAAAATGTCTCATCATAAGGACAAAAAATTGTAACTGTAGGAGGTGATTGATGTTAACCGAATCTGTTGTGGTAATCATTGTGTCATATATGTATGTCAAGACATTATTCTGTATACCTTAAACTTATATGGTGGTATATGTCAATTATATCTCGATAAAATGGGGAAAGGTAAAACTAGTGAAAGTTGAAAATAGAAATAAAAGCCTAGATGTCATTGCTGATTCTTTCATTAACTATCTTGTTAACCTTGGTCAAGACAGAAACTCTTTGAAACTCACTTTGATCCTCTATAAAGGAGCAAGTTCTAAAATTGTGTGAAATAAAAAATTTGACAACAATAAAGAGTAATGTATGGCTTATAAACGGCAAAGTGGTCGGAGATAGGGTAAAAACGTTCATGGATCAATTTGCAAAAGGAACTTAACTTTAAGTTGAAAAAGAAGCATGCCTTGTGTTTGACCAGATACCACAGGGAAGGCCAAAAAGAAAGTGAGGGAAGCTTTTTTAATGCTAGTTGACTTTTTCTCTATTTCTTATATACTTCTCTATAGATTGGGCTTTTCTATATTTTATGAATTTATAGGCTTATGTTTTTTTTTTAATTTTTTTTTTAACATTTATTTACTTTTGAGACAGAGAGAGACAGAGCATGAATGGGGGAGGGTCAGAGAGAGAGAGGGAGACACAGAATCTGAAACAGGCTCCAGGCTCTGAGCTGTCAGCACAGAGCCCGATGCGGGGCTCGAACTCACGAACCGTGAGATCATGACCTGAGCCGAAGTCGGCCGCTTAACCGACTGAGCCACCCAGGCGCCTCTATAGGCTTATGTTTTTAATGGTAATCAGGATACTTGATATCTCTTCAGCATATTCCACACAATATATATCATCACTGTTGTGAAACGAATTCTGTCCCCCACAGAGGTAGGTTGAAGTACTAAAAGTGGGTATGTGTGAATGTGACTTTATTTGGAATAGGGCATTTACACGTGTAATCAGGTGAACATAGAGTTATACTAGATTGGAGTGGGCCCTAAATCCGATGACTATTGTCATTATTTAAAGAGAGATTAAGAGACGCAAAGATCCACAGATCCACAGGACCAACAGCCATGTAAAGACGGAGACAGAAGCTGGAGAGATCTCGCCAGGGGTACCAAGGACTGTTGGCCACCACCAGAAGCTAGAAGAAACACATGTTCCTCAGAGCCACCAGATCTGGCCTCCTGAATTGTGAAAGAATACATTTCTGTTGTTTTAAGCCACCGGGTTTGTAATTTGTTATGGCAGCCCTGGGAGACCAATATGGTCACAACGGCTTTTAAAGTGATTAGGATAATGAAGCGCAGAGCAGAAAAAAAAGAAAAAAAAAAAAAAAGAAAGTGATTAGGTGATTCTTCATGAGCTGGTGTGGTGGATGGATAGGAAAATGACCATGTCTTTTGCTATGTGACTCCACAGTCCACTCAGCAGGAAAATGTCTGCTTCTCATCCTTTGAATCTAGCCTAGACCTGTGACTTGCTTTTGCAAAGAGATGTGACAGAAGGAATGTTGTGACAACTCAGAGTGTCAGTATCAAGAAGCCAAGCATGCATTCCCCTCCCCCCCTCTCTCTCTTGTACCCGCACAATTCTCATGAGAGCAAACCAAGGCTAGTCTGCTGGGACAGACATCTATTGAAGTAGAACTGATTCATCTCTACCGAGGCCATCCTAGACTAGCTTAGAGCCAATTGATTCCCCAGGAAGTGGGAGAACCCAGTCCATATCAGCAGAACTGCCTAGCTGAACCAGAGACTCATGAACAGTAATAATGCTTGTTGTTTTCAGACACTAAATTTCAGGGAGATTTGTTATGTAGAAATGGCAAAGTGATAAAAGATTCATGACTAATTCCAGACAATCCCTTGACTCTACATTTTTCCCAGTATAAAGCATGGTGCAGAGAAGTTGTAAATGTTAACCATGTATTGCATCCAGTTTCTCCTACTTACCTTTCTATTTACCCACGTGATTTATTGAAATCTCTCTGCATTCATTTGTCTGTCTCTCCATTCTCAATATTCCAATATTGTTTTCTATCCTCTTCTTGGAATCTTTTACCTGGCTTAGATTTCCATTTGCCTTTTGGATCTCATCACTACATTGATCTCAGCATGAACTCTAGCTGTAGTTAGAACATACTGCCCCTAGATACCACAGCTCTCAGTATAGTCCCTATAAATTATCTGTTAGAACATAAAGCACCCATTTAGTCACTGAGGTGTATAATGAAAAATTGATTAAGCATAGCTATAAATAACATAGGCTATATGCTATATTTAACATCTACAGAAAAAATGGTAATGCCACGATGTTGGGTATTTGTGGAAAACATGCAAAGGAAACAGAATATCTGAATACCTTTATGCTTTTAATGCTTAACTGGAGAACTTGGAGTTGGCAGTTGGTAAAAATAGGCCCTTTCTTTCTTCTTCTTTGGAATAACGCTCACACAGTTGCAAAACTGATAAATTCTTTCCCAGCGAACTGATCTTCTATGTGAGAGTGTAGGGTGGGTTGCAAGGCAAGGATTAAAAGGGGTATGAGACAATTTTAGGGTTATCTTGACTGTGGTGAAGTCTTCATAGGTTTATGACAGATCTCAAAATTTATCAAACTGTATACTTTAAACATGTGAAATTTATTACAAATCAATTATGTCTCAATAAAATGGAGTATGTAATTTAGACACTTAATTTGGCTTAAATAAATCCTCAACAAATATTTACTCAGCAAAGGTATCATGCTATTTCCTTCTTGCAGGGAATACATATCTATATATCTATATAGATACTGGCGCGCGCGCGCGCGCACGCACACACACGCACACATGCAGAGCCCAATATATCATAAAATGGTTGTTGCCAAAAACTTGCTTAAGCGTATAGAGAAGTTAGTACATATTTCTCATATAAGGCATTACAAGGAATATGAGCGTTGAAGCAGAGTTTTATACAGCAAAGTATTTCAATGAAAGACATATTTGAGAAATGGTTGGCAGCACCCATATGGCTTACATTAAAAGAAAGGGCAAAGAGAATATAAAAAGATGAGTTATCATTAAAGCATTGGAGGGATTCAGTAGTTACTTCACAAGGCTAGATTAAGTGCTAAAGAAGTTTCACGAAGAGATAATATATCAAAGGATGAAAGCATTGTATTTATGCGTATATGAATCAAAGAAAGGTTTCAGAGTGAAATTGGCCTGCTTTCCTGAGAAAATATTGGAATCATTAACATTACTATGTGTGTGACAGTGTGGGTGTCAGGCAAACAATTAGTGGCTATCTGGAAGAAGTTCACATTGCATACAATATTTTTTTTAATTCATTTACTTTGAGAGGGAGAGAGAGAGAGAGAGAGAGAGAGGAAGGGACAGAGATGGAGAGAGAGAATATCCCAATCAGGTTCCTCACTGTCAGCGCAGAGCCTGATGAAGAGCTCAAACTCACGAACTGTGAGATCATGACCTGAGCCAAAATCAAAAGTCGGATGCCTTAACCACTGAACCACACAGCCACCCCTACAACTTTTTTTCTTATTTCCATTTTGCCCAAAAAAGGCTTTTATTGATTAAAATCATTTTGAGGCATGGGTATATTTAGCATATATACATGTTCTATCAATCAACCTATCTACATATCTTTAATTTTCTGTTATCTTTATATATATATATATATATATATATATATACACACACACACATACACACACACACACATACATACACATATATGTGTGTGTATGTAAACTGAATGTATATTATAAAATTTTTATTTTGTACATTTATTTTATACAGTGCTTATTTTATACATCTGATTTTTTAATTATGTAAAAAAATGTTTAATGTTTATTTCTTTTTGAGAGAGAATGAGAGAGAGAGGTGTGGGGGGAGGAGCAGATAGAGAGGGAGACACAGAATCCAAAGCAGACTCCAGGCTCCAAGCTGTCAGAACAGAGCCCTACACTGGGCTCGAACTCACGAGCTGTGAGATGATGACCTGAACTGAAGTCAGACACTTAACTGACTAGCCACCCAGGCGCCCCATCTGATTTTTTTTAACATAAGTTTGGTTGGACATTTTTCTCATCAATAAATTGACTTTATACTGAAGGTTTGCACATGTGAATTGGAGATTAGAAGAACCGTCTGCATAATTTTTGACTGGAATTCTATACAATTTTTAATTTTTTTAAAGATTAAAAAAATTTTTTTTTATTTATTTTGAGAGAGACAGAGAGAGAGAGCATGAGTGAAGGAGGGGCAGAGACAGATTGAGAGAGAGAGAGAGAGAGAGAGAGAAAGAGAGAGAGAGAGAGAGAGAGAGAGAGAGAGAGAGAATCCCAAGCAGGCCCCACACTGTCAGCACAAACCCCCACGGGGGGCTTGATCTCACAAACTGTGAGATCATGACCTGAGCAGAAATCAAGAGTCAGATCCTTAACTGACTGAGCCACGCAGGCGCCCCTATATAACTTTAAAACATAAGATCAAGTTAGGAAAAGAATTATAAAGGTGACATTTTATTTAATTGTGCAACGTGGGGCCCCTGGATGGCTCAGTGCGTTAAGCATAGGACTTCGGCTCAGGTAATGATCTGGCAGTCATGAGTTCGAGCCCCATATTGGGCTCTGTGGGGACAGCTCAGAGCCTGGAGCCTGCTTTGGATTCTGGGTCTACCTCTCTCTCTGCCCCTCCCCCACTCACACTCTATCTCTCTCAGGAAAAAAAAAGAATAAATAAAAACATTAAAAAATGTTAATTGTGCAATCTTAACATTCCATTTTTTTGTGTGTTTTCTTTGCCTGAAAAATTGTTAACTATTTGGTCTGTGATATTTGCATGTGTATCCTCATCATTTAATCAGAAATATTAATCATGATTAGCTTTCAGGAAGAACTACAAATTTCCTTTAATGTGATCCACTGTATGTTACAGTGAAATCTATTTCCTTAACTGAACTCTTAGGAGGGCCTTTCAATTCAGTTTATTTGAAATATTTAATACAAATCAAATATTTATATGAAGTCTGTTAAAACTTTTGATGTGTCAATCGTATCTTTTTCTGTATTAAGTATCTTTGGAGAAAAGGAATTGTTGTTTCAAAGACATTGGATCCCTTATAATAGATGAAGGCAAATGATATGTTGGGATAGCTCAAGCCTATGGAAAATTGCTTGTGGTGTGAGGAACAACAAAAAATCTACTGGGCATAAAATATCAAGCCAGTTAAGGTGTTAGACAGTGATTGAGTAGTGGGCATCTCGGATAGTATAATCAGGAAGCTTCCCCTGAGGCATGCCCCAATTCTGAGATCTCAGGGACAAGAGGGTGCTAGTCAGGTAATGTCTGGAGAAAGAACATCACAGAAAGATGCAACAGCCATTGCAAAGGCTTTGAGTTGACCACGGGCCTGGATGACAAAGGAATAGCAAGATATCCATTCACACAGACCAAAATGAGTAAGAAAAATAGGGAGATAATTCTAAGAGCAAGGGAATGGCAAGGAAGACTTGGCAGGGGGTTTCAATCTGCTTACATACTTTGTTTCTTCTTTTTACCTGCTAATTTGACAGATCTTTGTTGGGACAAAAAGCCAGGCATTCCTCAGCATTCTGAAGCAGTCAAATTCTGGTGACCCAGGGACCATTTCCCAATGGGTCCCAAGCCTTTATATTCTCTGATTTAGCCATGGAAGGAGCTGATTTGAAACTAAGGCAGAAGTGATTCACCTGTTTGAGGTAGGAGAGGGTTGGTGATGGCTGCATTTAACTAGACACGTACAGTCTATTAATTTGCTGTCTACCTTTCATTTTGCTTGTTGATACAACTGCATATACATTCTTTTTAAGCAATATTTTGATTGATTTAAACAGATACAGCTAAAAAAAATTAAAATATGACAGTTTTGGGGGCGCCTGGGTGGCTCAGTCGGTTGGGCGACCGGCTTTGGCTCAGGTCATGATCTCACAGTTTGTGAGTTCCAGCCCTGCGTCGGGCTCTGTGCTGACAGCTCAGAGCCTGGAGCCTGCTTCGGATTCTGTGTCTCCCTCTCTCTCTGCCCTTCCCCCACTCATGCTCTGTCTCTCTCTGTCTCAGAAATAAATAAACATTAAAAAAATTTAAATATGACAGTTTAGCATATACACATACATTCAGCAGAAAATGTTACACCATACTCACAGAATTAGAGCTTAAAGGAAATCAAATCACACTTTCTTCTGTTTTTCCACTAAGCCCTCTCCTACTTCCCACGGACTCAAGTTTCTGAACTTTCCTCCTAAATGCTTCATAAACTAGCAAACAGGTCCACCACAGAAGGAGACAGAGGCTAAACATGACACTTACATACAATTAATTGTAGAAATGATTTTACTTTGGAGAAGACATTCATAACTAACTTTATCTCAAAATTTTAGGGAAAGCTCTTCCACATCTTTTCAACTACAAATAAACCTCTTAAAAAAATCACTGTACCAGCAGTAAGTCTTTGAGTAAATATATATATTTTTTGCCAGATAAATCTTGTTTGGGTCAAGTGTTTATTATTTGATCATATATACATAGGACTATGTATATATCACATATGGTATATATACAATTTTTCTGTAAATAGCATGAATCTTTATTATAAAGGAGTATCATCTTTTATTTTGCTGACAGAAATGTTTGATATAAATTTTTCTTTTTATATACAAATTCTCATTTTGTTCATCTTTTATTTGATAGATGACGAGGCCACTTAGTAGTAATTAAATGGTTTCACACTCATTTTTGAGCACTCACTCATTAATCCAATGAAGTGTTTCTATTATGTGGGAATAATGTACAAAGTTTTCACTTTGTCAAAAAACTGATTACTTACACAATGGAAATTTCAGAATATTAATGTTCCTTAGCAAATACACTTGCTTGAATACTGTTAGAAAATAAGTCTTAATTAATAGTTAGGATCTAAAACGGGAAGCTTAACATCCATGTCTCCAAATTTTCTGACACATTAGCTATTTTCATGTAGACACAGAAAATCATTACCAATCGTTCAAATCCCCAAGATTTATTTCAACTAGTTTGGCAATATTACAGTCTAATGAGCTATGTTGCCATGGTAGAATAGGTGTGCCCTAATATTCTCTGCATATAAAATATTTTTGCAAAACTCATTATTTGTGTGCACATTTTTAATTACCTATATTCACTTATTTGTACCCATTAGGAAGTAATCAACATAATTCATGAAGCCATAGAAAGCCATTATTTAAACTAACACTGAAATTTATGTTATTGGTGTATTAATCTAATTATCAATAACATAACTGAACTTTCAATAACACCTATAGGTGTGTAGCATATTATAACTTTTAAATTTGTTAATATGGAAGTATTTAACACAAAAGACAATTATCTACAAAAGTGCAAACTGATTAAAGTTGTGTTAGGAGCACTAAAATTTTCCCATATAATTCTAGACAATCAGCCTTCCCAAGTTGGCAAAACTCTTCTTTTGTCCGTATTAAATACTTCTGGAATTTTTACCTTGATAGAAATATATAATGTGTGACTATTACTAACTCATTACATGGTGTAATATAAAAATTATCAACCTATGTAAAACAGTTGTCAAAATGAAAATAACTTTATAATTTTTTGAGTAGAGAAAAGAATTCTTAGTAATATTTCTTTGTGTCTGATGATGAAAAATACTAAAAGATAATTCTGAGGAGCTATATGCATAAGCTTCGGTGGAATTTTTATACGTATAGTAACTATAGCATTTAAGAAAATAGGGCTATGAATCTAAAGAAGTCATAAATTGATGAATCACTGAATTCTCCTCCTGAAACCAATATACTGCACTGTATGCTAACTAAATCAAATTTAAAATAAAAAAAAATTAAAAATCATGAATGTAAGTAATTTTATAGAAAAGGAGCTAATAAACCTTAGATTCTCTTATTACTTCAAACAAATTTACGTTAAAGTTTTTACCAAATCTGTACAATTTTCTCATCTCTCTATAAAAGATATGGGAGAAATAAGAGCCTATTCTTTGAGCAATAGATTTGTGCTAAAGTTGTACAGACAAAGTGTACGTACTTGATATAACTGGAAAATAATTGGGCTTTATGACCAAGTGTTATTTTGGTAAATCTTAATACAGAAGGGGAAGAAAGAGTTATTATTGATTGCAATTGTTAAAGTTGTAGGAAGAGTTGAATTTGAAAGGATAATTAAGGAACTGTAATATGCTGAAAACTCACACAATTCTCACAATTAGTGAGATTATTTTAATTTAATGCTTCCCCAAGTACTGACTAGTCCATATATCTATATTAAATTGTGATAGCATTAAACACCTTTATTTAACATTTCTTTAATTTCAAGACAGAGAGAGACAGAGTGCGGGTGGGGGAGGGGCAGAGAGAGAGGAGACACAGAATCCTAAGCAGGCTCAAAGCTCCAAGCTGTCAGCACAGAGCCTCATGCAGGGCTCAAACCCATGAACTGTGAGATCATGAGCCGAGCCAAAGTCAGATGCTTAACCCACTGAGCCACCCAGGCGCCCCTATGTGACAGCATTTTATTAGATCTTTGCCGTGACCCAGGAACTATAAGTTATATGAATTGCAAACACTTTATTAAGAATTAAGAGAAGAGTCAATCCAGGCTTAGAGCTTCAGCAGATACAGAGAATTATTATTCAAAATGAGAAAACAGAAATAAATAAGAAAAAATACAGAACAGCAAAATGAAGAAAACAGCCAAGTTCAATTTTATTCCTATAGTTCATACCTTCATTTGTATTTACTTTGTTGGCTAATAAGCTGAGAGTTAAAAGGCTAATTTAAGAAATTTATTTAATTCAAATAACCCTACTCTAAATTTGTTTTAGATTTGTCTATATATATGTGACAGACAGCATCTAATAACTTAGAGAGGAAAATCAAAATAGATTCAGAAGGCAAATATAAATGAAAATGAATTGAAAAGTGATGAGAAATGAATATGAATACAATTTAGGAGAACTAATTGAGTATGAGCCTAAGAAGGAGGAACTTTGTTAATTGTGAAGTAAAATAAGAAAACGTGTTAACATTTCCTTAAAAGATATGTCATTTTTAAAGCGAGGGCTAGAGAAGGATTCAGAGTTTTAAGGTTTCCCTCCATTTTTTTTTTACCTGGATTTTATATTTCAATAAAAATCTGGAACCTTTCATTTTATTCCAACCTTTGTCATTATTATAATTTTCTCTCTTAATTTGCGTGAAGTTAGTGATGGGCAACCAGACATCAGTGATAGAGTTCATTCTTCTTGGACTGACAGCTGACACTGAGCTTCAGGCTGTGCTTTTCCTTTTTCTGCTGCTAACTTACGTCTTAAGCATCCTGGGAAACTTGACCATCATCATTCTGACCACGCTGGATTATCGCCTCCAGACTCCTATGTATTTCTTCCTCCGGAATTTTTCCATTCTGGAAATATCTTTTACCTCTGTCTTTGTTCCCAAAATGCTAGTCAATATTGGAACTGGAGACAGGACTATCTCCTTTGCTGCTTGTTTCGCTCAGTATTTTTTTGCCATCCTTCTGGGAGCAACCGAGTTTTATCTTTTAGCTGCCATGTCCTTTGACCGCTATGTTGCCATTTGCAAACCCCTACATTATACAACTGTAATGAGCAGGAGACTCTGCATTCAACTTGTCTTGTGTTCCTGGTTCTCTGGTTTTTTGGTTGTCATTGGGCCTCATATAATGACTCTCCAGCTGCCTTTCTGTGCATCCAACATCATCAATCATTACTGCTGTGACTATACTGTACTGTTGCATCTAGCTTGTTCAGACACACATTTCATAGAAGTGATGGAGTTCATCTTGGCTGCAGTTACCCTCATCTTCACCTTGGTGCTAGTGATCCTTTCCTACACGTACATTATCAGGACAATTCTGAGAATCCCCTCTGTTCAACAGAGAAAAAAAGCTTTTTCTACATGTTTCTCTCATATGATTGTGGTCTCACTTTCTTATGGAAGTTGTATCTTTATGTACATAAATCCTTCTGTTAAGGATGCAGAAACTTTTAATAAGGGCGTGGCTGTTTTAAATACGTCAGTTGCCCCTCTGTTGAACCCTTTCATCTATACCCTCAGGAATAAGCAAGTGAAAATAGCCTTCAAAGATTTGGTCAGCAAAGTAACAGCTTTTTCAAGAAAATAAAGCTGAGGCTCATAATAATAATAAATACTAAATAACGAATAAATGTTTGTAGATGTATATTATTGTATATTACAGTGTTTTCTATAATATGCCATCAATAGTCCTACCTGAACACCAAAACATTAAAACAATCTATTTAATGAAGCCTATTTTAACATGACTTTATTTCTTAAAAGTTTTAAAGGCCTGTGAGTGTATATATGTGTGTGTATCTTCTAATGTTTCATGCTATTTTTCCTTATTTGTACCTCACTTTTAAGGAAAGGATGTGGGAGAAAGTTAGAATTGGGAGTATGAATTCTAATTGTTAGTTTTTTACAACTGAACTTTTCTTATCCACTCCCACGTGGTGTCCCATCTCTATGCTTGGAAATTGAATCATTTAATATACACCCAGAAGAAATCGACTTTAGTTTGTAAGTAATAGCTTAAATAATATATCAGTTAATTAACATAAAGTTGGTTATTTTGTAATTATACTATTCAGATTTAAGTTTAGTGTTTCCGCAATAATCACTTACTGAAACACTAGGCTACTCAATGTTTGGGGTAAAAAAGATAGATGTAAAGAAGAGAAAATCAATATCTACTTATTTTCAAGCTGATAGGAAAATAGTAATGATTTATACACACATTAAACACTGAGTGAATCCACAAAAGAGGGAAAGGGACGATTCAAATTTCAGTTACTTAGCAATATATCATTATAGCAAATTCATACAAATTAATGTGCCTAGTCATTGTTCTGGTTCCGTTTCACAAGAATATGAAATAAAATTATATGAACAGCGTATATGATGTTAACAATTTTATAAGCTGAAATCATCTTCTTTCTAAGGTGATGCTAAACTTTAAATTTTATGATCTGATGTCCTCAGGCAGGGTGTCCATCACAAGCCGATATTTTCTAAACATTTCTTATCCATATTACTTTTTTTCAGAAAGCCTGGGCCAGACCCATAGTACGGGTAATTTTAAAATTTAAAGAAGCTATGCATGTTTCTTTCAATGTACTGATGAAGAAAACGGGGCCCTAGAGGTTATCAACAAAATACTTTTTATTAAAGCAAATTGTTAAATTTGTACTCTTGAATCTTGACTCATCCATCTAATAATGGAGAATCTACTAAGTAGCAGAGATACTAAGAGTGCCCTGGGACACCAAGGGGGAGAAAGATGATTGAAAATGTAGCACCTGTTAGTTTCGTCTGAAAAGTCACCTAAATTCCTGACATGTAGTTGTTGGCAAGTGAGGAAGTTTGAAACTTAGCTATTCAGATTGACGAGTAACTGACTCGTTAGTTCACTCAAGAATTTGTTGTTTCTACATCATCAGTAGTACATCAATCATAGTCATCCAAAACATTATCTCGTGTTATGGTGGTTGCTCAGTTTCAAAAGACATTTCAAACAATGCTATGTGGTGGAACACTTTTTTGACAGAGGTAATTACTTTTAAAATACGTAAAATTCTGTTACCCCCATTTAATTAAAATATAAAACTAAATCAGCCAACCAAACAACCACAAATCTAGGAACATTATGCTGAAGTTGCTGAACATGTGCAGAAGATAGAAAAACAAACAAACAAACAAACAAACAAACAAAACGGCAGTCAATTAGGAAACAGGGTGGGGGAGTCCTAGGACACCCAGAGGAATAATAAGAGGGAATCAATACTGAGTCTCTTAGTTCAATTAGAATCCGAGTTGAGTTCAGGCTGGGTTGCAGGTTTTGTTGCTATTCTGTTTTGTTTTGTTTTGTTTTGTTTTGTTTTCCTTTGTTTTGTTTCCTTATTTTGCTTAATTTTACAATTTTATGGAGTTATAATTCGTGCACAATAAAGTGGGACCAATAAAGTTTGTAACTTGAGGTTTGACACATGTATACATTTGTGAAACCATTACCTAAATCAAGAGATTGAACTTCGTTTCTTTAGGCACTCTGGCAATACATGTCTGCAGTCCTCGTAATGTTTCCACTTGGCTAGGCTGAACTATTGCCCTCGGATTTCCCTTTCCTGTTTATTTCCTGTTTTAGTGGCCCACCAGAGAGATTATTTGGGATATTTGGAGAACGGAGTGAAGCAGAAGGCATTCTGTGGCTCACAGAGGTTGTTGTTTAACTGCTGGTTTATTTTGTTGTAGGACACAGCTGCCATGCTTGCAATCTTTCCATTTTCACCTGGATTGCTTTTCATCTTCTCCAACACCAGATCTGGGTATCTCTGTTTAGCTCCATGGCAAAGCGCCCAAGCTTTTTGTAGGATACCAGTAAATGTGAGCTGAGAGGCAACAAGAGCTAACACAGGTTTCAGTTCCTTCTCATGTGATTCTGCCCATGCACAGACTTTACATCCTTCACAAAAATGAACTTAACATGGATTGTGGACCTATGTATACAAGGCGAATCTCTAAAACTCTGAAAAAAATAGCGCAGAGAAAACCTAGATGACTCTGAGTTTACCAATGATCTTTTTTTTTTAATTTTTAATGTTTATATTTGAGAGAGAGAGAGAAAGAGAGAAAGACATTGCATGAGCAAGGGAGGGGAAGAGAGGGACAGAGACAGAATCTGAAGCTGGCTCCAGGCCCTGAGCTGTCAGCACAGAGCTGAATGCAGTGCTCTTACCCACAAACCGTGAGAGCATGACCTGAGCCCAAGTTGGAAGCTCAACCAACTGAGCCCCTCAGATGCCCTGGCAAAGATCTTTTAGATACCGCATGGAAGGCACGATCCATGAAAGGGATGATGGATAAGTTGGACTTCATTAAAATTAAAAACTCTTGTTCTGCAAAAGACAATGTGAAGAAAATGAGAAGAGAAGCCACATACTGGTAGTCAATTTTGTGAAAACACCTCTAAAATAAATTAACTCAAATGTACAAAAACTCTTCAAATTCAACAGTATGAAAATGAACAACAAGATTAAAAAATGGGCCAAAGATCTTGACAGATGTCTCAACAAAGATGATATACAGATGGCAAATAAGCACACAAAAAGTGATCCATATCACATATCATTAGGAAAATGTATATCACAACAACGAGGAGAAACCACTGCACGCGTATTAAAATGGAACACTGGAACACTGAAATCAGCAAAGCCTGATGTTGATGTAGAGTGACAAGAACTCTCATTTATTGTTGGTAGAATGCAAAATGGTACAGCATCTTTAGGAGAAAGTTTGGTGTTTTTCTACCATATTAAACACACCCCTACCGTAGCAATCACCCATCTCGGTATTTACCCAAAGGAGATGGAAACATGTCCACGAAAAAACCTGTACACAGATCTTTATAGCAGCTTTATTTTACCTGCCCAAACTTGGGAGCAGCTAAGATACCTTTATTTGGTAAATGGATAAACTATGATGCATCTAGGAAATAGAAATTTAGTCAGTGCTAAAAAGAAATGAGCTTTGAAGCCATGAGAAGACATGGAGGAACCTAAATGCATGTCACTAAGTGAAAAAACCCAATTTGAAAAGGCTACATATGTTATGTTTCCAACTAAATGACATTCTGGAAAAGGAAAAACTATGATGACAGCAAATCAGTGGTTTTCATGGATGATGGGTGAGGAGTGATGAATAGGCAGGGCACAGAGGATTTTATCTATACATCTAAATACATTATCTGTATTTACATATCATCCATTTATATCATTTACCTATCTATATACCTATCTATCTGTCAAACGTTATACATTTGTCCAAACATATAGGATGTACTACACCAAGAATGAACCATAAGGCAAACTGTGTAGACTTTGGGTAACTATGATGTGTCAATGTAGGTTCATCAATTGTAACAAACCTACCACTGTCCTGGGGGATATTGTAAATGGGGGAGACTATGCATATTTGAAGCCCACTGGTATATGGGAAATCTCTGTACCTTTCTTTCAATTTTGTTGTACACCTAAAACTGCTCTAAAATTAACACTTTAAAATAATTGTCCCTTTCTGGAACAAATTTCTAGAAATATTTGGCCAATGGTATTTGCATAAACACTAAGTAAAAACTTAATAGACCAAAAATATGGGGAGTAAATTTTTCTTACTGTTCCTTTTCTGTTGCTTTCTACCTGAGGACAAAGGCCCTAAGGGCCAAGTGGTACACAGTGGGGTAGAGAAAACATTTAGTATATAGAATAATTAAATAAACTCAAATAAACAAACAGAAGACAGAAACCTAGACAAATTGCCAAGATGGAGTAATTCATGCCAAAAGAAAGAAGAAGAAAAGGTCATGGCCAGGTTTCTAATTGAAAAAATTATAAGTAATATGCCTGATATACAATTTAAAAGCAACAATTATGGGGTGCCTGGGTGGCTCTGTCAGTTGGGCGGCCGACTTTGGCTCAGGTCATGATCTCGTGGTCCAGGAGTTTGAGCCCCCAGTCGGGCTCTGTGCTGACAGCTCAGAGTCCCGGAAGAAGAAGAAGAAGAAGAAGAAGAAGAAGAAGAAGAAGAAGAAAGAAGAAAAAGAAGGAAGAAGAAGAAAGAAGAAGGAAGAAGAAGAAAGAAGAAGAAGGAAGAAGAAGAAGGAGGAGGAGGAGGAGGAGGAGGAGGAGAGGAAGAAGAAGAAAGGAGAAGAAGAAGAAGAGAGAGAAAGGGGCAGAGGTTTATTTGAGGAACTTATAGCTGAAAATTTCCCTAATCTGGGAAGAGAACAGACTTCCAGATACAGAAAGCACATCTCCCAACAAAATCAGTAAAAGCAGGTCAACAATAAGAAATATTGTAGTTAAATTTGCAAAATATAGAGATAAAGAAAAATCCTGAAAGTAGCTAGACACAGATTCCTAACTTACAAGGGAAGACGAATAAGGTTGGCAGCAGATGTCTCCACAGAAATTTGTAGGCAGAAGAGAGTGGAATGATATATACAATGTGCTGAATGGGAAAAACTGCTCCAAGAATACTCTATTGAGCAAGGCTATTATTCAGAATAGGAGAGATAAAGAGTTTCCCAGACAAACAAAAACTAAAGCAGTTCATGATCACTAAACTGGCCTTGCAAGAAATATTAAAGGGGACTTTTTGAGTAGAAAAAACACTGGAAAGGAACAGAGGAAATATCCAGAAACAACGACAAAACTAGCAATAAAATGGCACTAAATTCATATCTACCAATTATTACTCTGAGTGTATATGGACTCAATGTCCAATCAAAAAACATAGGATGTCAGAATGGATAAAGTAACAAGACCTATCTATATGCTGCCTACAAGAGACTCATTTTAGACCTAAAGACACCTGCAGAGGAGAAAGCAGGAAAAGATCTCTCTGACCTCAGTTGTAGCAATTTCTTACTTGACACATCCCCAAAGGCAAGGGAATTAAAAGCAAAAATGAACTACTGGGACCTTATGAAGATAAAAAGCTTCTGCACAGCAAAGGAAACGACCAACAAAACTAAAAGGCAACCAAAGGAATGGGAAAAGATATTTGCAAATGACATATTGGACAAAAGGCTAGTATCCAAAATCTATAAAGAGCTCACCAAACTCCACACCTGAAAAACAAATAACCCATTGAAGAAATGGGCAGAAAACATGAATAGACACTTCTCTAAAGAAGACATCTGGATGGCCAACAGGCACATGAAAAGATGTTCAACGCCACTCTTCATCAGGGAAATGCAAATCAAAACCACACTCAGATATCACCTCACGCCAGTCAGAGTGGCCAAAATGAACAAATCAGGAGACTATAGATGCTGGAGAGGATGTGGAGAAATGGGAACCCTTTTGCGCTGTTGGTGGGAATGCAAATTGGTGCAGCCACTCTGGAAAACAGAGTGGAGGTTCCTCAAAAAATTAAAAATAGACCTACCCTATGACCCAGCAATAGCACTGCTAGGAATTTACCCAAGGGATACAGGAGTACTGATGCATAGAGGCATTTGTACCCCAATGTTTATAGCAGCACTCTCAACAATAGCCAAATTATGGAAAGAGCCTAAATGTCCATCAACTGATGAATGGATGAAGAAATTGTGGTTTATATACACAATGGAGTACTACATGGCAATGAGAAAGAATAATATATGGCCCTTTGTAGCAACATGGATGGAACTGGAGAGTGTTATGCTAACTGAAATAAGCCATACAGAGAAAGACAGATACCGTATGGTTTCACTCTTATGTGGATCCTGAGAAACTTAACAGAAACCCATGGGGAAGGGGAAGGAAAAATAAAAAAGAGGTTAGAGTGGAAGAGAGCCAAAGCATAAGAGACTGTTAAAAACTGAGAACAAACTGAGAGTTGATGGGGGGTGGGAGGGAGGGGAGGGTGGGTGATGGGTACTGAGGAGGGCACCTTTTGGGATGAGCACTGGGTGTTGTATGGAAACCAATTTGACAATAAACTTCATATATTGAAAAAAAAAAAGAAAGTGAGGGAATGGAAGAACATTTACCATGAAAATGTATGCAAAATAAAAGCCTGAGTAGCCATACTTGTATCAGAGAAACTACATTTTAAACCAAAAACTGTAACAAGAGATGAAGAAGGACACTGTATCAAAATAAAGGGATCTATCTAACAAGGTCTAACAATTGTAAATATTTATTCCCCCAACTTGGATGAACACAAATATATAAAACATTTCACAACAAACATAAAACATAATAATACAATACAATACAATACAATACAATACAATACAATACAATAGTAGTTGGGGACTTCAACACCCCTTACCTCAAAGGCCAGATCATCTGAGCAGAAAATCAACAAGAAAACAATGGTTTTGAACAACACACTGGACCAGATATTCTTAACATATGTTTTCAGAACATTTTATCCTAAATAGCAGAATACACATTCTTTTTTGAGTACACATGGGACATTCTCCAGAACAGATCATTTACCAGGTCACAAATTAGTCCTCAATAAGTACAAAATGCGTATTTTCCAACCACAACATTATGAAACATGAAGTCAATACAAGAAAATATTTAGAAATACCACAAATACATGGAGATTAAAGAACATCCCACTAAGGAATGAGTGGGTCAACCAGGAAATTAAAGAAGAAATAAGAACATACATGCAAACAAGTAAAAATGAAAACATGATGGTCCAAAACCTTTGGGATGTGCAAAAGTGCTCATACAAGTGAGGTACATTGCAATACAAGCCTACTCAAGAAGCAAGAAAAATCTCAAATAAGCAACCTAATCTTACACATAAAGGAGCTGGAAAAAAGACCACAAATGAAACCTAAAACCATCAGAAGAAGGGAAATAATAGTGATTAGAGCAGAAATAAATTATATAGAAGAAAACAAAGAAACAAAAACAGCAGTAAAACACATCAATGAAATCAGGAGCTGCTTCTTTGAAAAAATTTTAAAAATTGACAAACTCCTAGCCAGAATTATCAAAAAGAAAGGACAAAAGACCCAAATAAATAAAATCACAAATGAGAGAGGAGAAATAAGATAAGCACAGATATACAAATAGTTATAAGAGAATATTATGAAAAAAATACATGCCATCAAATTGGGCAATCTGCAAGAAATGGATAAATTCCTAGAGACATATTAACTAACAAAAATGAAACAGGAAGAAAAATAAAACTTGAAAAGACTAATAACCAGTAAAGAAATTAAGTCAGTAATCAAAAATCTCTCAACAAACAAGTCTAGGACCAGATGGTTTTCCAGGAGAATTCTACCAAACATTTAAAGAAGAGTTAATACCTATTCTTCTCAAATGTTCTCAAAATAGAAATGGAAGGAAAACTACCAAACTACGAGGTTAGTATTACCTTGATTCCAAAACCAGACAAAGACTCCACTAAAAAAGAGAACTGCAGGCCAATATCCCTGATGAACATGAATTCAACATTCTCAACAATATACTAGCAAATTGAATCCAAAAGTACATTAAAGTAATCATTCACATGATCAAATGGGGTTTATTCCTGAGTTGCAAAGGTGTTCTATATTCACAAATCAATCAACATAATACATCACATTAATACAAGAAAGGATAAGTACCACATGATCCTCTCAACAGATGCAGAAAGAGAATTTGACAAAATACAGCATCCATTCTTTATTAAAAAAAACCCTAAACAAAGTAAGGATAGATGAAAAATACCTTAACATCATAAAGGCCATGTATGCAAGTCCCACATCTAATATCATCTTCAATAAGCAAAAACTGAGAGCTTTTCCTCTATGGTCAGGAGCAAGACAGGATGTCTACTCTCACCACTGTTATTTAACAGATTACTGTTACTCCTAGCCTCAGCACTCATACAACAAAAAGAAATAAAAGACAGCAAGGAAGAAGTAAACTTTCACTATTTGCAGACAACAAGGTAGCCAATGTAGAAAATAAAAAAACCCACTAAAATTTCTAGAACTAATACATGAATTCAGCAAAGTTGCAGGATATTAAATCAAACTACAGAAATCTGTTGCATTTCTATACACCAATAACGAAGCAGAAGAAAAAGAAATCAAGAATCAATCCCATTTACAATTGCACCAAAACCATAAGATACCTAGAAATAAATCCAATCAAAACGTTTCAGATCTGTACCTTGAAAAGTGTAGAACACTTATGAAGGAAATTGAAGACAACACAAAGAAATGGAAAAACTTTCTATGCTCATGAATTGGAAAAACAAACATTGTTAAAATGTCTGTAGTACCCAAAGCAATCTACACATTCAATGCAATCCCTACCAAAATACCACTAGTATTTTCCACAGAGCTAGAAAAAACAATCCTAAACTTTGTATGGAACCACAGAAGACCCCAAATAGCCAAAACAATCTTGAAAAAGAAAAGTAAAGCTGGAGGCATCACAATTCCGGACTTCAAGCTATATTACAAAGCTTTAGTCATCAAAACAGCCTGGTACTGGCACAAAAACAGATACATAGTGGGATGCCTGTGTGGTTAAGTTGGTTAAGCATCTGACTTCAGCTCAGGTCATGATCTCATGCCTCATGAGTTCGAGCCCCACATCAGGCTCTGTGCTGAGAGCTCAGAGCCTGGAGCCTGCTTCAGATTCTGTATCTCCCTCTCTCTCTGCCCCTTCCTCACTCGTGTTCTGTCTCTTTCTCAAAAATAAATAAATATTTTTAAAAATTAAAAAAAAAGAGAGAGAGGTACCTAGTTCAATGGAACAGAATAGAAAATTCAGAAATGGACCCAAAACTATAGGGTCAACTGATCTTCGACAAAGCAGGAAAGAATACCCAATGGAAAAAAGACAGTCTCTTCGACAAATAGTGTTGGAAAAACTTGACAGCAATATTCAGAAGAATGAGACTGGAATACTTTCTTACGCCATACACAAAAATACATTCAAAATGGATGAAAGACCTAAATGTGCATCATGAAACCATCAAAATCCTCGAGGGGAATACAGGCAGCAACCCCTTGGCCTCAGATGCAGCAGCAACTTCTTACTAGACATTCTCCTGAGGCAAAGGAAACAAATACAAACATGAACTATTCATACTTCATCAAGATAAAAACTTCTGCACAGTGAAAGAAGCAGTCAACAAAACTAAAAGGCAGCCTATGGAATGGGAAATGATATTTACAAAGGTCATATCAGATAAAGGGTTAGTATCCAAAATCTATAAAGAACCTATCAAACTCAACACCCAAAAAACAAACAATCCAGCTAAGAAATGGACAGAAGACAAGTATAGACATTTTTCCAAAGACATCCAGATGGCCAAAACATGCATGAAAACATCACTCATTAGGGAATACAAATGAAAATGACGTTGAGTTACCTCCTTGTACCTGTCATAATGGCTAAAATTAACAACACAGGAAACAACGGATGTTGGTGAGAATGTGGAGAAAGGGGAGCCCTCTTACACTGTTGATTGGAATACAAACTAAACCACTTGGAAAATTATAGGATTTCTTCAAAAATTTAAAAATAGAACTATCTTATGACTCAGGAATTGCACACTAGGTATTTACTCAAAGGATACAAAAATACTGATTCAAAAGGGTACATGCACCTTGATGTTTACAGCAGAATTATCATCATTAACCAAATTCTAGAAATAGTCCAAATGTCCATCAACTGATGAAAGGATAAAGAAGGTGTGGTATACATATATATGATGGAATATTACTCAGCCATCAAAAGGAATGAAATCTTGGGGCACCTGGGTGGCTCAGCTGGTTAAGCATCCAACTCTTTCAGCTTGGGTCCAGATCTCATAGTTTGTGGGTTTGAGCCCCACATCAGGCTCTGAGCTGATGGTACAGAGCCTGCTTGGGATTCTTTGTCTCCCTCTCTCTCTGTCCCTCTCCCGCTTGCTGTCTATCTCTCTATCTCTCTCAAAATAAATAAATAAACATTTAAAAAAAAAAAGAATGGAATCTTGCCATTTGCAAGGACATGGATGAAGCTAGAGTGTATTATGCTAAGCAATATAAGTCAGTCTGAGAAAGACAAATACCATATGATTTCACTCATATGTGGAATTTGAGAAACAAAACAGATGAGCATAGGGAAGAAAAAAAAAGAGAGGCAAACCATAATACAGACTCTATAGACAACAAACTGAGGGTTGCGCCAGGGTTGGGGGGGGGTGGGCAGAGGTATGAGCACAGGGTGTGGTATGTGATAAATCAGTCAATCCTACATGTGAAACTAATATTACACTGTATGTTAGCTAACTTGAATTTAAATAAAAACTTGGAAGAAAAATAAAAGAAAATCAACCTTTCTAGTGGGCTGCACAATACTTTCATGTTCCTTTTGTTTCTTACTGCTACTGGTTTTTGGACATGAGGCTCATTGTCTACAAGGACTTCAGAAACTCCTTTATGTATCTTCCAATACAAAACATCATCTTTATAATAAACATAAATGAGATTTTGAGATTTTATCTATGGAATTTTGGTCAAAATATACTCGTTTCTAATATGTTAATCATAATGCAAAAACAGAAGAACAAATTATTTTCTGTTTGATTATGTTTATAGGTAGTGGTGATTAAACGGGTAAAACATTAGTAAAAATCACGTCACTCATGTCCTGACACAGAGAAGCCACACAATAATAGTCGCTATGAAATTTATTCATTATTGATAAGCTTTGATAAATTTTAATGAAGTCCAGCTTATCCATCATCCCTTTCATGGATCGTGCCTTCCATGCGGTATCTAAAAGATGTTTACCAGGGCATCTGAGGGGCTCAGTTGGTTGAGCTTCCAACTTGGGCTCAGGTCATGCTCTCACGGTTTGTGGGTATGAGCACTGCATTCAGCTCTGTGCTGACAGCTCAGGGCCTGGAGCCAGCTTCAGATTCTGTCTCTGTCCCTCTCTTCCCCTCCCTTGCTCATGCAATGTCTTTCTCTCTTTCTCTCTCTCTCTCAAATATAAACATTAAAAATTAAAAAAAAAAGATCATTGGTAAACTCAGAGTCATCTAGGTTTTCTCTGCGCTATTTTTTTCAGAGTTTTAGAGATTCGCCTTGTATACATAGGTCCACAATCCATGTTAAGTTCATTTTTGTGAAGGATGTAAAGTCTGTGCATGGGCAGAATCACATGAGAAGGAACTGAAACCTGTGTTAGCTCTTGTTGCCTCTCAGCTCACATTTACTGGTATCCTACAAAAAGCTTGGGCGCTTTGCCATGGAGCTAAACAGAGATACCCAGATCTGGTGTTGGAGAAGATGAAAAGCAATCCAGGTGAAAATGGAAAGATTGCAAGCATGGCAGCTGTGTCCTACAACAAAATAAACCAGCAGTTAAACAACAACCTCTGTGAGCCACAGAATGCCTTCTGCTTCACTCCGTTCTCCAAATATCCCAAATAATCTCTCTGGTGGGCCACTAAAACAGGAAATAAACAGGAAAGGGAAATCCGAGGGCAATAGTTCAGCCTAGCCAAGTGGAAACATTACGAGGACTGCAGACATGTATTGCCAGAGTGCCTAAAGAAACGAAGTTCAATCTCTTGATTTAGGTAATGGTTTCACAAATGTATACATGTGTCAAACCTCAAGTTACAAACTTTATTGGTCCCACTTTATTGTGCACGAATTATAACTCCATAAAATTGTAAAATTAAGCAAAATAAGGAAACAAAACAAAGGAAAACAAAACAAAACAAAACAAAACAAAACAGAATAGCAACAAAACCTGCAACCCAGCCTGAACTCAACTCGGATTCTAATTGAACTAAGAGACTCAGTATTGATTCCCTCTTATTATTCCTCTGGGTGTCCTAGGACTCCCCCACCCTGTTTCCTAATTGACTGCCGTTTTGTTTGTTTGTTTGTTTGTTTGTTTGTTTTTCTATCTTCTGCACATGTTCAGCAACTTCAGCATAATGTTCCTAGATTTGTGGTTGTTTGGTTGGCTGATTTAGTTTTATATTTTAATTAAATGGGGGTAACAGAATTTTACGTATTTTAAAAGTAATTACCTCTGTCAAAAAAGTGTTCCACCACATAGCATTGTTTGAAATGTCTTTTGAAACTGAGCAACCACCATAACACGAGATAATGTTTTGGATGACTATGATTGATGTACTACTGATGATGTAGAAACAACAAATTCTTGAGTGAACTAACGAGTCAGTTACTCGTCAATCTGAATAGCTAAGTTTCAAACTTCCTCACTTGCCAACAACTACATGTCAGGAATTTAGGTGACTTTTCAGACGAAACTAACAGGTGCTACATTTTCAATCATCTTTCTCCCCCTTGGTGTCCCAGGGCACTCTTAGTATCTCTGCTACTTAGTAGATTCTCCATTATTAGATGGATGAGTCAAGATTCAAGAGTACAAATTTAACAATTTGCTTTAATAAAAAGTATTTTGTTGATAACCTCTAGGGCCCCGTTTTCTTCATCAGTACATTGAAAGAAACATGCATAGCTTCTTTAAATTTTAAAATTACCCGTACTATGGGTCTGGCCCAGGCTTTCTGAAAAAAAGTAATATGGATAAGAAATGTTTAGAAAATATCGGCTTGTGATGGACACCCTGCCTGAGGACATCAGATCATAAAATTTAAAGTTTAGCATCACCTTAGAAAGAAGATGATTTCAGCTTATAAAATTGTTAACATCATATACGCTGTTCATATAATTTTATTTCATATTCTTGTGAAACGGAACCAGAACAATGACTAGGCACATTAATTTGTATGAATTTGCTATAATGATATATTGCTAAGTAACTGAAATTTGAATCGTCCCTTTCCCTCTTTTGTGGATTCACTCAGTGTTTAATGTGTGTATAAATCATTACTATTTTCCTATCAGCTTGAAAATAAGTAGATATTGATTTTCTCTTCTTTACATCTATCTTTTTTACCCCAAACATTGAGTAGCCTAGTGTTTCAGTAAGTGATTATTGCGGAAACACTAAACTTAAATCTGAATAGTATAATTACAAAATAACCAACTTTATGTTAATTAACTGATATATTATTTAAGCTATTACTTACAAACTAAAGTCGATTTCTTCTGGGTGTATATTAAATGATTCAATTTCCAAGCATAGAGATGGGACACCACGTGGGAGTGGATAAGAAAAGTTCAGTTGTAAAAAACTAACAATTAGAATTCATACTCCCAATTCTAACTTTCTCCCACATCCTTTCCTTAAAAGTGAGGTACAAATAAGGAAAAATAGCATGAAACATTAGAAGATACACACACATATATACACTCACAGGCCTTTAAAACTTTTAAGAAATAAAGTCATGTTAAAATAGGCTTCATTAAATAGATTGTTTTAATGTTTTGGTGTTCAGGTAGGACTATTGATGGCATATTATAGAAAACACTGTAATATACAATAATATACATCTACAAACATTTATTCGTTATTTAGTATTTATTATTATTATGAGCCTCAGCTTTATTTTCTTGAAAAAGCTGTTACTTTGCTGACCAAATCTTTGAAGGCTATTTTCACTTGCTTATTCCTGAGGGTATAGATGAAAGGGTTCAACAGAGGGGCAACTGACGTATTTAAAACAGCCACGCCCTTATTAAAAGTTTCTGCATCCTTAACAGAAGGATTTATGTACATAAAGATACAACTTCCATAAGAAAGTGAGACCACAATCATATGAGAGAAACATGTAGAAAAAGCTTTTTTTCTCTGTTGAACAGAGGGGATTCTCAGAATTGTCCTGATAATGTACGTGTAGGAAAGGATCACTAGCACCAAGGTGAAGATGAGGGTAACTGCAGCCAAGATGAACTCCATCACTTCTATGAAATGTGTGTCTGAACAAGCTAGATGCAACAGTACAGTATAGTCACAGCAGTAATGATTGATGATGTTGGATGCACAGAAAGGCAGCTGGAGAGTCATTATATGAGGCCCAATGACAACCAAAAAACCAGAGAACCAGGAACACAAGACAAGTTGAATGCAGAGTCTCCTGCTCATTACAGTTGTATAATGTAGGGGTTTGCAAATGGCAACATAGCGGTCAAAGGACATGGCAGCTAAAAGATAAAACTCGGTTGCTCCCAGAAGGATGGCAAAAAAATACTGAGCGAAACAAGCAGCAAAGGAGATAGTCCTGTCTCCAGTTCCAATATTGACTAGCATTTTGGGAACAAAGACAGAGGTAAAAGATATTTCCAGAATGGAAAAATTCCGGAGGAAGAAATACATAGGAGTCTGGAGGCGATAATCCAGCGTGGTCAGAATGATGATGGTCAAGTTTCCCAGGATGCTTAAGACGTAAGTTAGCAGCAGAAAAAGGAAAAGCACAGCCTGAAGCTCAGTGTCAGCTGTCAGTCCAAGAAGAATGAACTCTATCACTGATGTCTGGTTGCCCATCACTAACTTCACGCAAATTAAGAGAGAAAATTATAATAATGACAAAGGTTGGAATAAAATGAAAGGTTCCAGATTTTTATTGAAATATAAAATCCAGGTAAAAAAAAAATGGAGGGAAACCTTAAAACTCTGAATCCTTCTCTAGCCCTCGCTTTAAAAATGACATATCTTTTAAGGAAATGTTAACACGTTTTCTTATTTTACTTCACAATTAACAAAGTTCCTCCTTCTTAGGCTCATACTCAATTAGTTCTCCTAAATTGTATTCATATTCATTTCTCATCACTTTTCAATTCATTTTCATTTATATTTGCCTTCTGAATCTATTTTGATTTTCCTCTCTAAGTTATTAGATGCTGTCTGTCACATATATATAGACAAATCTAAAACAAATTTAGAGTAGGGTTATTTGAATTAAATAAATTTCTTAAATTAGCCTTTTAACTCTCAGCTTATTAGCCAACAAAGTAAATACAAATGAAGGTATGAACTATAGGAATAAAATTGAACTTGGCTGTTTTCTTCATTTTGCTGTTCTGTATTTTTTCTTATTTATTTCTGTTTTCTCATTTTGAATAATAATTCTCTGTATCTGCTGAAGCTCTAAGCCTGGATTGACTCTTCTCTTAATTCTTAATAAAGTGTTTGCAATTCATATAACTTATAGTTCCTGGGTCACGGCAAAGATCTAATAAAATGCTGTCACATAGGGGCGCCTGGGTGGCTCAGTGGGTTAAGCATCTGACTTTGGCTCGGCTCATGATCTCACAGTTCATGGGTTTGAGCCCTGCATGAGGCTCTGTGCTGACAGCTTGGAGCTTTGAGCCTGCTTAGGATTCTGTGTCTCCTCTCTCTCTGCCCCTCCCCCACCCGCACTCTGTCTCTCTCTGTCTTGAAATTAAAGAAATGTTAAATAAAGGTGTTTAATGCTATCACAATTTAATATAGATATATGGACTAGTCAGTACTTGGGGAAGCATTAAATTAAAATAATCTCACTAATTGTGAGAATTGTGTGAGTTTTCAGCATATTACAGTTCCTTAATTATCCTTTCAAATTCAACTCTTCCTACAACTTTAACAATTGCAATCAATAATAACTCTTTCTTCCCCTTCTGTATTAAGATTTACCAAAATAACACTTGGTCATAAAGCCCAATTATTTTCCAGTTATATCAAGTACGTACACTTTGTCTGTACAACTTTAGCACAAATCTATTGCTCAAAGAATAGGCTCTTATTTCTCCCATATCTTTTATAGAGAGATGAGAAAATTGTACAGATTTGGTAAAAACTTTAACGTAAATTTGTTTGAAGTAATAAGAGAATCTAAGGTTTATTAGCTCCTTTTCTATAAAATTACTTACATTCATGATTTTTAATTTTTTTTTATTTTAAATTTGATTTAGTTAGCATACAGTGCAGTATATTGGTTTCAGGAGGAGAATTCAGTGATTCATCAATTTATGACTTCTTTAGATTCATAGCCCTATTTTCTTAAATGCTATAGTTACTATACGTATAAAAATTCCACCGAAGCTTATGCATATAGCTCCTCAGAATTATCTTTTAGTATTTTTCATCATCAGACACAAAGAAATATTACTAAGAATTCTTTTCTCTACTCAAAAAATTATAAAGTTATTTTCATTTTGACAACTGTTTTACATAGGTTGATAATTTTTATATTACACCATGTAATGAGTTAGTAATAGTCACACATTATATATTTCTATCAAGGTAAAAATTCCAGAAGTATTTAATACGGACAAAAGAAGAGTTTTGCCAACTTGGGAAGGCTGATTGTCTAGAATTATATGGGAAAATTTTAGTGCTCCTAACACAACTTTAATCAGTTTGCACTTTTGTAGATAATTGTCTTTTGTGTTAAATACTTCCATATTAACAAATTTAAAAGTTATAATATGCTACACACCTATAGGTGTTATTGAAAGTTCAGTTATGTTATTGATAATTAGATTAATACACCAATAACATAAATTTCAGTGTTAGTTTAAATAATGGCTTTCTATGGCTTCATGAATTATGTTGATTACTTCCTAATGGGTACAAATAAGTGAATATAGGTAATTAAAAATGTGCACACAAATAATGAGTTTTGCAAAAATATTTTATATGCAGAGAATATTAGGGCACACCTATTCTACCATGGCAACATAGCTCATTAGACTGTAATATTGCCAAACTAGTTGAAATAAATCTTGGGGATTTGAACGATTGGTAATGATTTTCTGTGTCTACATGAAAATAGCTAATGTGTCAGAAAATTTGGAGACATGGATGTTAAGCTTCCCGTTTTAGATCCTAACTATTAATTAAGACTTATTTTCTAACAGTATTCAAGCAAGTGTATTTGCTAAGGAACATTAATATTCTGAAATTTCCATTGTGTAAGTAATCAGTTTTTTGACAAAGTGAAAACTTTGTACATTATTCCCACATAATAGAAACACTTCATTGGATTAATGAGTGAGTGCTCAAAAATGAGTGTGAAACCATTTAATTACTACTAAGTGGCCTCGTCATCTATCAAATAAAAGATGAACAAAATGAGAATTTGTATATAAAAAGAAAAATTTATATCAAACATTTCTGTCAGCAAAATAAAAGATGATACTCCTTTATAATAAAGATTCATGCTATTTACAGAAAAATTGTATATATACCATATGTGATATATACATAGTCCTATGTATATATGATCAAATAATAAACACTTGACCCAAACAAGATTTATCTGGCAAAAAATATATATATTTACTCAAAGACTTACTGCTGGTACAGTGATTTTTTTAAGAGGTTTATTTGTAGTTGAAAAGATGTGGAAGAGCTTTCCCTAAAATTTTGAGATAAAGTTAGTTATGAATGTCTTCTCCAAAGTAAAATCATTTCTACAATTAATTGTATGTAAGTGTCATGTTTAGCCTCTGTCTCCTTCTGTGGTGGACCTGTTTGCTAGTTTATGAAGCATTTAGGAGGAAAGTTCAGAAACTTGAGTCCGTGGGAAGTAGGAGAGGGCTTAGTGGAAAAACAGAAGAAAGTGTGATTTGATTTCCTTTAAGCTCTAATTCTGTGAGTATGGTGTAACATTTTCTGCTGAATGTATGTGTATATGCTAAACTGTCATATTTAAATTTTTTTAATGTTTATTTATTTCTGAGACAGAGAGAGACAGAGCATGAGTGGGGGAAGGGCAGAGAGAGAGGGAGACACAGAATCCGAAGCAGGCTCCAGGCTCTGAGCTGTCAGCACAGAGCCCGACGCAGGGCTGGAACTCACAAACTGTGAGATCATGACCTGAGCCAAAGCCGGTCGCCCAACCGACTGAGCCACCCAGGCGCCCCCAAAACTGTCATATTTTAATTTTTTTTAGCTGTATCTGTTTAAATCAATCAAAATATTGCTTAAAAAGAATGTATATGCAGTTGTATCAACAAGCAAAATGAAAGGTAGACAGCAAATTAATAGACTGTACGTGTCTAGTTAAATGCAGCCATCACCAACCCTCTCCTACCTCAAACAGGTGAATCACTTCTGCCTTAGTTTCAAATCAGCTCCTTCCATGGCTAAATCAGAGAATATAAAGGCTTGGGACCCATTGGGAAATGGTCCCTGGGTCACCAGAATTTGACTGCTTCAGAATGCTGAGGAATGCCTGGCTTTTTGTCCCAACAAAGATCTGTCAAATTAGCAGGTAAAAAGAAGAAACAAAGTATGTAAGCAGATTGAAACCCCCTGCCAAGTCTTCCTTGCCATTCCCTTGCTCTTAGAATTATCTCCCTATTTTTCTTACTCATTTTGGTCTGTGTGAATGGATATCTTGCTATTCCTTTGTCATCCAGGCCCGTGGTCAACTCAAAGCCTTTGCAATGGCTGTTGCATCTTTCTGTGATGTTCTTTCTCCAGACATTACCTGACTAGCACCCTCTTGTCCCTGAGATCTCAGAATTGGGGCATGCCTCAGGGGAAGCTTCCTGATTATACTATCCGAGATGCCCACTACTCAATCACTGTCTAACACCTTAACTGGCTTGATATTTTATGCCCAGTAGATTTTTTGTTGTTCCTCACACCACAAGCAATTTTCCATAGGCTTGAGCTATCCCAACATATCATTTGCCTTCATCTATTATAAGGGATCCAATGTCTTTGAAACAACAATTCCTTTTCTCCAAAGATACTTAATACAGAAAAAGATACGATTGACACATCAAAAGTTTTAACAGACTTCATATAAATATTTGATTTGTATTAAATATTTCAAATAAACTGAATTGAAAGGCCCTCCTAAGAGTTCAGTTAAGGAAATAGATTTCACTGTAACATACAGTGGATCACATTAAAGGAAATTTGTAGTTCTTCCTGAAAGCTAATCATGATTAATATTTCTGATTAAATGATGAGGATACACATGCAAATATCACAGACCAAATAGTTAACAATTTTTCAGGCAAAGAAAACACACAAAAAAATGGAATGTTAAGATTGCACAATTAACATTTTTTAATGTTTTTATTTATTCTTTTTTTTTCCTGAGAGAGATAGAGTGTGAGTGGGGGAGGGGCAGAGAGAGAGGTAGACCCAGAATCCAAAGCAGGCTCCAGGCTCTGAGCTGTCCCCACAGAGCCCAATATGGGGCTCGAACTCATGACTGCCAGATCATTACCTGAGCCGAAGTCCTATGCTTAACGCACTGAGCCATCCAGGGGCCCCACGTTGCACAATTAAATAAAATGTCACCTTTATAATTCTTTTCCTAACTTGATCTTATGTTTTAAAGTTATATAGGGGCGCCTGCGTGGCTCAGTCAGTTAAGGATCTGACTCTTGATTTCTGCTCAGGTCATGATCTCACAGTTTGTGAGATCAAGCCCCCCGTGGGGGTTTGTGCTGACAGTGTGGGGCCTGCTTGGGATTCTCTCTCTCTCTCTCTCTCTCTCTCTCTCTCTCTTTCTCTCTCTCTCTCTCTCTCTCTCTCAATCTGTCTCTGCCCCTCCTTCACTCATGCTCTCTCTCTCTGTCTCTCTCAAAATAAATAAAAAAAAATTTTTTTAATCTTTAAAAAAATTAAAAATTGTATAGAATTCCAGTCAAAAATTATGCAGACGGTTCTTCTAATCTCCAATTCACATGTGCAAACCTTCAGTATAAAGTCAATTTATTGATGAGAAAAATGTCCAACCAAACTTATGTTAAAAAAAATCAGATGGGGCGCCTGGGTGGCTAGTCAGTTAAGTGTCTGACTTCAGTTCAGGTCATCATCTCACAGCTCGTGAGTTCGAGCCCAGTGTAGGGCTCTGTTCTGACAGCTTGGAGCCTGGAGTCTGCTTTGGATTCTGTGTCTCCCTCTCTATCTGCTCCTCCCCCCACACCTCTCTCTCTCATTCTCTCTCAAAAAGAAATAAACATTAAACATTTTTTTACATAATTAAAAAATCAGATGTATAAAATAAGCACTGTATAAAATAAATGTACAAAATAAAAATTTTATAATATACATTCAGTTTACATACACACACATATATGTGTATGTATGTGTGTGTGTGTGTATGTGTGTGTGTGTATATATATATATATATATATATATATAAAGATAACAGAAAATTAAAGATATGTAGATAGGTTGATTGATAGAACATGTATATATGCTAAATATACCCATGCCTCAAAATGATTTTAATCAATAAAAGCCTTTTTTGGGCAAAATGGAAATAAGAAAAAAAGTTGTAGGGGTGGCTGTGTGGTTCAGTGGTTAAGGCATCCGACTTTTGATTTTGGCTCAGGTCATGATCTCACAGTTCGTGAGTTTGAGCTCTTCATCAGGCTCTGCGCTGACAGTGAGGAACCTGATTGGGATATTCTCTCTCTCCATCTCTGTCCCTTCCTCTCTCTCTCTCTCTCTCTCTCTCCCTCTCAAAGTAAATGAATTAAAAAAAATATTGTATGCAATGTGAACTTCTTCCAGATAGCCACTAATTGTTTGCCTGACACCCACACTGTCACACACATAGTAATGTTAATGATTCCAATATTTTCTCAGGAAAGCAGGCCAATTTCACTCTGAAACCTTTCTTTGATTCATATACGCATAAATACAATGCTTTCATCCTTTGATATATTATCTCTTCGTGAAACTTCTTTAGCACTTAATCTAGCCTTGTGAAGTAACTACTGAATCCCTCCAATGCTTTAATGATAACTCATCTTTTTATATTCTCTTTGCCCTTTCTTTTAATGTAAGCCATATGGGTGCTGCCAACCATTTCTCAAATATGTCTTTCATTGAAATACTTTGCTGTATAAAACTCTGCTTCAACGCTCATATTCCTTGTAATGCCTTATATGAGAAATATGTACTAACTTCTCTATACGCTTAAGCAAGTTTTTGGCAACAACCATTTTATGATATATTGGGCTCTGCATGTGTGCGTGTGTGTGCGTGCGCGCGCGCGCGCGCCAGTATCTATATAGATATATAGATATGTATTCCCTGCAAGAAGGAAATAGCATGATACCTTTGCTGAGTAAATATTTGTTGAGGATTTATTTAAGCCAAATTAAGTGTCTAAATTACATACTCCATTTTATTGAGACATAATTGATTTGTAATAAATTTCACATGTTTAAAGTATACAGTTTGATAAATTTTGAGATCTGTCATAAACCTATGAAGACTTCACCACAGTCAAGATAACCCTAAAATTGTCTCATACCCCTTTTAATCCTTGCCTTGCAACCCACCCTACACTCTCACATAGAAGATCAGTTCGCTGGGAAAGAATTTATCAGTTTTGCAACTGTGTGAGCGTTATTCCAAAGAAGAAGAAAGAAAGGGCCTATTTTTACCAACTGCCAACTCCAAGTTCTCCAGTTAAGCATTAAAAGCATAAAGGTATTCAGATATTCTGTTTCCTTTGCATGTTTTCCACAAATACCCAACATCGTGGCATTACCATTTTTTCTGTAGATGTTAAATATAGCATATAGCCTATGTTATTTATAGCTATGCTTAATCAATTTTTCATTATACACCTCAGTGACTAAATGGGTGCTTTATGTTCTAACAGATAATTTATAGGGACTATACTGAGAGCTGTGGTATCTAGGGGCAGTATGTTCTAACTACAGCTAGAGTTCATGCTGAGATCAATGTAGTGATGAGATCCAAAAGGCAAATGGAAATCTAAGCCAGGTAAAAGATTCCAAGAAGAGGATAGAAAACAATATTGGAATATTGAGAATGGAGAGACAGACAAATGAATGCAGAGAGATTTCAATAAATCACGTGGGTAAATAGAAAGGTAAGTAGGAGAAACTGGATGCAATACATGGTTAACATTTACAACTTCTCTGCACCATGCTTTATACTGGGAAAAATGTAGAGTCAAGGGATTGTCTGGAATTAGTCATGAATCTTTTATCACTTTGCCATTTCTACATAACAAATCTCCCTGAAATTTAGTGTCTGAAAACAACAAGCATTATTACTGTTCATGAGTCTCTGGTTCAGCTAGGCAGTTCTGCTGATATGGACTGGGTTCTCCCACTTCCTGGGGAATCAATTGGCTCTAAGCTAGTCTAGGATGGCCTCGGTAGAGATGAATCAGTTCTACTTCAATAGATGTCTGTCCCAGCAGACTAGCCTTGGTTTGCTCTCATGAGAATTGTGCGGGTACAAGAGAGAGAGGGGGGGAGGGGAATGCATGCTTGGCTTCTTGATACTGACACTCTGAGTTGTCACAACATTCCTTCTGTCACATCTCTTTGCAAAAGCAAGTCACAGGTCTAGGCTAGATTCAAAGGATGAGAAGCAGACATTTTCCTGCTGAGTGGACTGTGGAGTCACATAGCAAAAGACATGGTCATTTTCCTATCCATCCACCACACCAGCTCATGAAGAATCACCTAATCACTTTCTTTTTTTTTTTTTTTCTTTTTTTTCTGCTCTGCGCTTCATTATCCTAATCACTTTAAAAGCCGTTGTGACCATATTGGTCTCCCAGGGCTGCCATAACAAATTACAAACCCGGTGGCTTAAAACAACAGAAATGTATTCTTTCACAATTCAGGAGGCCAGATCTGGTGGCTCTGAGGAACATGTGTTTCTTCTAGCTTCTGGTGGTGGCCAACAGTCCTTGGTACCCCTGGCGAGATCTCTCCAGCTTCTGTCTCCGTCTTTACATGGCTGTTGGTCCTGTGGATCTGTGGATCTTTGCGTCTCTTAATCTCTCTTTAAATAATGACAATAGTCATCGGATTTAGGGCCCACTCCAATCTAGTATAACTCTATGTTCACCTGATTACACGTGTAAATGCCCTATTCCAAATAAAGTCACATTCACACATACCCACTTTTAGTACTTCAACCTACCTCTGTGGGGGACAGAATTCGTTTCACAACAGTGATGATATATATTGTGTGGAATATGCTGAAGAGATATCAAGTATCCTGATTACCATTAAAAACATAAGCCTATAGAGGCGCCTGGGTGGCTCAGTCGGTTAAGCGGCCGACTTCGGCTCAGGTCATGATCTCACGGTTCGTGAGTTCGAGCCCCGCATCGGGCTCTGTGCTGACAGCTCAGAGCCTGGAGCCTGTTTCAGATTCTGTGTCTCCCTCTCTCTCTCTGACCCTCCCCCATTCATGCTCTGTCTCTCTCTGTCTCAAAAGTAAATAAATGTTAAAAAAAAAATTAAAAAAAAAACATAAGCCTATAAATTCATAAAATATAGAAAAGCCCAATCTATAGAGAAGTATATAAGAAATAGAGAAAAAGTCAACTAGCATTAAAAAAGCTTCCCTCACTTTCTTTTTGGCCTTCCCTGTGGTATCTGGTCAAACACAAGGCATGCTTCTTTTTCAACTTAAAGTTAAGTTCCTTTTGCAAATTGATCCATGAACGTTTTTACCCTATCTCCGACCACTTTGCCGTTTATAAGCCATACATTACTCTTTATTGTTGTCAAATTTTTTATTTCACACAATTTTAGAACTTGCTCCTTTATAGAGGATCAAAGTGAGTTTCAAAGAGTTTCTGTCTTGACCAAGGTTAACAAGATAGTTAATGAAAGAATCAGCAATGACATCTAGGCTTTTATTTCTATTTTCAACTTTCACTAGTTTTACCTTTCCCCATTTTATCGAGATATAATTGACATATACCACCATATAAGTTTAAGGTATACAGAATAATGTCTTGACATACATATATGACACAATGATTACCACAACAGATTCGGTTAACATCAATCACCTCCTACAGTTACAATTTTTTGTCCTTATGATGAGACATTTTAGGCTCTACCTGCTTAGCAACTCTCAAATTTTCCATACTGCGGAATGAACGGCGGATCCTTTTGATCCCCTTTGCCTATTTCCAACCCCTATCCCCTGCCTCTGCTAACAACAAGCATCATCTCTTTTTCTCTGAGCATTTGTTAGATTTCAAATATAAGTGATTTCAGACAGCGTTTGTCTTTACCTGCCTGACATATTTTACTTAGCATAATGTTCTCAAGGTCCATCCATGTTATCACAAATGGCAGGACTTCCTTCTTTTTTATGGACGCATAGCATTCCAGTGCATATACATGTACACACACACACACATACATATACACACACATTTTCTTTTTCCATGCATTTGTCATGGATCCTTCAATTGTTTCCACATCCTGGCTATTGTAAGTAATGCTGCAGTGAACATGGGAATGCATATATCTCTTTCACACAGTGATTTCATTTCCTTTGGATATGTATCCAGAAGTGGAATTGCTAGGTCATATGGTGGTTCTCCTTTTAATTTTTTTGAGGAAACTTCATACTGTGTTCCATAGTGGCCGTTCCAATTTACATTTCCACAGCAGTGCACGAGGGTTCCCTTTTATCCACATCCTCTACAGTATTTGGTATCTCTTCTCTTTTTTGATGATAGCCACTCTAACAAGTCCAAAGTGCTATCTCATTGTGATTTGAATTTGCATTTCCCTGATGATTAGTGACTTTTAGCACCTTTTCATGTACTTCTTGGCCATGTGAATATCTTCTTTGGAAAAATGTCTATTCAGGTCCTCTGCCCATTTTTAAGTTGGATTATTTGGAGTTTTAGGCTACTGAATTGAATGAGTTCTTTATATATTTTGGCTATTAATCCCTTACCAAGTATATAATTTGCAAATATTTTCTCCTATTCTATAGATTTTTTTTTCATTTTGCTGATTGTTTCTTTTGCTGTGCAAAAGCTGTCTATTTTGATACAGTCCCACTTGTTCATTTTTTATTTGTTGCTTTTGCTTGAAGCATTCTATCCAGAAGTCATTGCTAGGACCCATGTCAAGAAGTATTTTCCCTGTTTTCATCTATGAGTTTTATGGTTTCATGTCTTACACTTAAAACTTGAATTTGAGTTAATTTTTGTGAATGGTGTCAGACAAGGGTCTTCTTTCATTTACGTGTGAATATCCAATTTTCCTACATAATTTATTGAAGTGACTCTTTTCTCCAGCTGCACTGTGTACATGAGGGACTGATTTCCACTCATGGTAGGCTCAGGACCAGACATCTGTGGAGACAACAGAGAGGACCGGTAATCATGAAGGGAATCCAGAATTGGCTGTCTATCAAATCCCAGCAAAGGAGCTCTCCTAGAGTGAGTGGACTTACATGAGAACCTAGACATTTGGATCCCTTTGCTAAATCTTTTTAAATAAATGCCCAATTCAAATGAATGCAATATTTCTTCCTGATTTTGCTTTCTAGCTCTTACAGTTTTTTTCACAGAAATTCATAGAAAACAATGCCTTTATGTTACATAATGTAATTTTTTTTTGTTTTTATCTTATTGATACTCTCATCCTATACACAGGGTATATGTAAGTAATATAGGAAGGTATTCTGATTGAAAGTAGTTTCACAAAACTTAAGTATACAGAGTAAAATATAAAGGTACTATATTGAGGTTTGAATTCAAAACTTCTGTTTAAGCAACAATTAAGGGTTACAAGAGAGCATATTTCCAGCCATTTATCTATTCATTTTCATATATGTTTTTACTCATTTATGTTTGAAAAGCATAATCCAATGATTAGGCAGGTAATATCCATGGAAACCAAAACTAACAGAATCTCCTTTCCACAATCTCAGTGTAGTTTTACAGGAAATTATGAATAGGAGAACATACCTAGAACCACAAGGTGTATTTTCTTTTCCTTGCTGGTCTTCTAGACGTTCTATAATTCCAAATTGGTGATGGAATAGGCAGTATTTTTATTCTGACTAAAGACCATAGGGATTGTATTCACTGCACAGCTTAATTAGAAATCCCAGGTGGGATTTCTTTGGAAATAACAATGAACATTTGATGTAAATTTGGTTTTCATTTTTGAATACATTTTCCAGAGATAATCTTTGCTTTTGGTTCCATAATAAAGTTTCAAGTTGTAAAACAAAATGTTTGTAATGGATTTTCATCACGCAATTAAAATATTGGAGTTATGAATGTTCACCATAGCAATCTTCTTTAAGTTCCTCAAATATTCAGTGACTGTTCAGGTATTTGTGATATTATAGGCACAGTGCAGGGCAGAAAGAAGTCTCCATAACACCACAGATGGCTTTCACTTTATTTATTATCTGTTTGTAGATTAACAGCTTAAATAAATAGGCCTGAACAGGGAAATTGCAAATTTTAATACAGCTAATTAAAATAATATGTCAAAAATGTGTTTTCTGCACTGTCTTCAGAAACAAAAAAATCTGTTCATTCTGAGGGATCCTCATTCTTCAAACATAACACATTTTCTTTTTACTTTGTTTTTTCAGTTTTATGGAGCTATAATTGAAAAGTAAAATTGTATATATTTAAGGCATACAATATGAAAATTACATATTTGTATGCATTTTAAATAAATAACCACAGTTAGGATAATGAACACACACATCACCACAAATTGTCATCATTTTGTGTGGGGATAACAATGCTTAGAATATGCTGTGCTAGCAAAGTTCAAGTATACAGTGCAGTGTTATTAACTATAGTCATAATGCTGTATATTACATCCCCAGAAGTTATTCGTCTTAAAACTGAACACTTTGATCAACATCTCTCCATTTCTCCCACTCCCTAACTCATTCTACTCTCTGTGTCTATGAGTTTATTTTTGTTTTTGGACTCCACACAATTGAGAATATTAGTATTTGTCTCTTTGTTTCTGGCTTATTTCATTTAGCATAATGCCCTCTAGGTCATTCGATGTTGTCACAAATGGTAGGATTTCCTTTATTATGGCTGAATAATATCCCCCTTTGACTTGGTCTTAAAAATGACTTTTCTGGATTTGACACTGAAAGCACAGGCAAGAAAAGCAAAAATAAACATGCGGGACTACATCAAATGAAAAAGTTTCTGTGCAGTAAAGACAGCTAAGAGTGTGAACCGACTGAAGTATTTATAAGGAAATAGAAATCAGGAAGTGAAAGAAAACAATAAAAGCATAGCATCATACACTCTAGTTTCATCACATTGTGGCAAATGGCAAGATTTAATTCTTTTTGATCACCAAGTAATATTCCATTGTATATGTATACCACATCTTCTTTATCCATTCATCAGTAGATGGACATTTGGGCTCTTTCCATAATTTGGTTATTGTTGATGGTGCTGCTATAAACATTGGGGTGTATGTTCTCCTTCAATTCAGTGTTTTTGTATCCTTTGGATAAATACCTAGTAGTGCAATTGCTAGGTCATAGAGCAGTTCTATTTTTAATGTTTTGAAGAACCTCCATACTATTTTCCATATGGCTGCACTAGTTTGCATTCCCAGCAAGAGTGCAAAAATGTTCCCTTTTCTCTGCATCATTGCCAACATCTGTTTTTTCCTGAGTAGTTAATTTTAATCATTCTGATAGGTGTGAGGTGGTATCTCATTGTGGTTATGCTAAGCAAAATAAGTCAGTCAGAGGAAGACAAATATCATATGATTTCATTCATATGTGAATTTAAGAAACAAAACAGATGAACATAGAGAAAGGGAAGGCAAAATAAGATAAAAATAGGGAACCAAATCATAAATGACTCAAATACAGAGAGCAAACTGAAGGTTGCTGGAGGAGAGTTGGGTGGGGGGAATGGGCTAAATGAGTGATGGGTATTAAGGAGAACACTTGTTAGGATGAGCACTGGGTATTATATGTTAAATTATATTTCCAAAACTATTACTACACTAATTGTTAACTAACTTGGATTAACAAAAAAAGATAGTGGTAAGAAAAAAAAGAAACCAACAGAGCAACATGTAAGGAAAGTTTGGTCATGAAGGGGAGAGAAAGGCAGGATAATACCTAGAGGAAAACAAAGGACAGAGTAAGATTTTTATTATTGTTATTTATCACATTTTTAAGATGGAAACCATGAGCCTATTTAATAGATGGTGTGAGGGAACCATGTATAAAGCTCTTCCTCCCTCATTTAGGAAACAAAATGGTATAACCTTCATTTTAATTTTTGAATTAAAGTATTAACTTAGAAAACTGAATATATTAGGATAGAACAATTACAAACAGATATTTATCATAGTAAGATCTGTGCCTCTAGTTCTTACAATGTTTCATTGGAAATAAAGATTCTATTAACTGACCACCTGTAACAGTATTAAGATAATCATTTTCTCCCTTCAAATTTTAATTTAAATTCTAGTTACTTAACATACAGTACAATATTTGCTTCATGAGTAGAATTCAGAGATTTATTGCTTACATACAACACCTAGTGCTCATCCTAACAAGTATCCTCCTTAATAATAATGTCAATGAGGATGATTATGATGATAATGATAAATGGTCAGTAAGAGTAGCTAATATTGGGGTGCCTGGGTGGTTCAGTCAGTTGAGCGTCTGACTTCAGCTCAGGTCAGGATCTCGCAGTTTGTGAGTTCCAGCCCCGCGTCGGGCTCTGTGCTGACAGCTCAGAGCGTGGAGCCTGTTTCAGATTCTGTGTCTACCTCTCTTTGCCCCTTCCCCGCTCATGCTCTGTCTCTGTCTCTCAAAAATGAATAAACGTTAAAAAATTTTTTTAAAAAGAGTAGCTAATATTTTGTGTTTACCCTTTGCTAGATACATGTTTGACAATTTATATATAATACCTCGATTAATTTATATGACCACTCTCTGAAAAAATTAGTATTTTATCCCCATAACAGACACCAGGAAACTTAAAAACAGAGTTGTTAAAAAATTTCCCAAGGTATTTAGGTACAAATGTGTGGAGTTAGGATTTGAAGTGTGGCTGTCTAATGCCAACATATACAATATAATATAATTTCTTTCCTCTATATTCCCTCTCCTCTCTAATTAGATTATTATGGTAAAATATGGTAGCGATTGTGTAAATCAACATTTTGAAGATGGGAGAAAAGGAAATAAAAACCTATGACAGAAAGAGTATCCCACTCATTCTGGTTAGTCTCCTCATCTTCAAAGAACTTATATTAAAGAATGTTAAAATAAGTTTTCTACTTTCCACTTAACAATGCTGAGAATGCAGAGCAATCCTTAGGGATAAACTGAAAGTTTATACCCTTTGAACAACATCTCCCCTCCCTACCCCACCCTGCCTCTGGCCCTGGCAACCACCATGCTAAGCTGTTTCCATGAGTTCAGTTTTTTTTCAGATTCCACACGTAAGAGATCATTTCTAGACTGCAACCTTATTAACGGCTCTGAACCAAAATCTCTCAGATAAATTGAATTCCAAAACCACAGAAATTGTGAGGTAATCAGTGTTTATTAATGGTTTAAGTATTGAGGTAAATTGTGACATAGCAATAGATAATAGCAATAGATAATTATAATCAATACATTGTTTGCTGAGAGTTTTTATAAAGAATGACTGTGAAATATAATCAAATCCTTTGTGTGTACCAAATGAAAAGTTAGTGTGATTTTCTTTTTTGAATCTGTTAAAAAGGTAAATTACATTGGTTTTATAATGTCAGATTTGGTCCTTAAATGTTATCGTTTTTATGCATTACTGAATTATTTTTCCTAATATCTAATTTTGGACCTTTACATTAATATTCAAGAATAAAAATAAAATTGGTAATATTCCTTCCTAGTACAGAATTTATTGGATTTAGGTCTCAATAGTTATTCACCTTGATAAAATAATTTTGAATACTAACATGTTTTCTATTATTTATACACAAAAGCAGTTTGTAAAAGACTCTGTGTGTGTGTGTGTGTGTGTGTGTGTGTGTGTGTTTTAAATTGTTTGGTAGAATTTTATGGTGAACGCATCTGGGTCTACACTTGGGAGAGGGGGAATTCTCTTGAGTACAGTTTCATCTTTAAAAAAATGTTTGTCTAATCGAGTTTATTTCTTCTTAAGTCAGCCATAGAAAATTATATTTTTTCCTCAGATTTTTAAAATTATATTCATCTACACTGTTCTTTATTTGACATTTATTCCTGTTTTTTCCTGGAATACCCGAAGGGAGATAACTTTTATTTATTATTTATTATTGTTATTTTTATTCACTATTTTTTAGAATATTATTTATTCACTTTATTTTCTGAGTATATCTTGCCAGAGTATTGTCAAATTTTAATTCTTTTCAAAGAATCACTATTGGCTCCACTAATACTCTATTCTGTATATTCATTTTATTTAATTAATCTCTGACATTTTCTTTTTTTCTTTTCTTTTTGCTTTGTTTTTTTTATTTAATTTTTTTAATATGAAATTTATTGTCAAATTGGTTTCCATACAACACCAAGTGCTCATCCCAACAGGTGCCCTCCTCAATACCCATCACCCACCCTCCTCTCCCTCTCACCCCCCCATCAACCCTCAGTTTATTCTCAGTTTTTAAGAGTCTCTTATGGTCTGGCTCCCTCTCTCTCTAACTTTTTTTTCCTTCCCCTCCCCCATGGCCTTCTGTTAAGTTTCTCAGGATCCACATATGAGTGAAAACATATGGTATCTGTCTTTCTCTGTATGGCTTATTTCACTTAGCATAACACTCTCCAGTTCCATCTATGTTGCTACAAAGGGCCATATTCCATTCTTTCTTATTGCCATGTAGTATTCCATTGTGTATATAAACCACAATTTCTTTATCCATTCATCAGTTGATGGACATTTAGGCTCTTTCCATAATTTGGCTATTGTTGAGAGTGCCGCTATAAACATTGGGGTACAAGTGCCCCTATGCATCAGTACTCCTGTATCCCTTGGGTAAATTCCTAGCAGTGCTACTGCTGGGTCATAGGGTAGGTCTATTTTTAATTTTTTGAGGAACCTCCACTCTGTTTTCCAGAGTGGCTGCACCAATTTGCATTCCCACCAACAGCGCAAAAGGGTTCCCATTTCTCCACATCCTCTCCAGCATCTATAGTCTCCTGATTTGTTCATTTTGGCCACTCTGACTGGCGTGAGGTGATATCTGAGTGTGGTTTTGATTTGTATTTCCCTGATGAGGAGCGACATTGAGCATCTTTTCAAGCCAGCACCATTTGTTAAAGAGACTGTCTTTTTTCCATTGCATATTCTTTCCTGCTTTGTCAAAGATGAGTTGGCCATACTTTTGTGGGTCTAATTCTGGGGTTTCTATTCTATTCCATTGGTCTATGTGTCTGTTTTTCGGCCAATACCATGCTGTCTTGATGATTACAGCTTTGTAGTAGAGGCTGAAGTCTGGGATTGTGATGCCTCCCACTTTGGTCTTCTTCAAAATTACTTTGGCTATTTGGGGTCTTTTGTGGTCCCATACAAATTTTAGGATTGTTTGTTCTAGCTCTGTGAAGAATGCTGGTGCAATTTTGATTGGGATTGCATTGAATGTGTAAATTGCTTTGGGTAGTATTGACATTTTAACAATATTTATTCTTACAATCCATGAGCACAGAATGTTTTCCATTTATTTATGTCTTCTTCAATTTCCTTCATAAGCTTTCTATAATTTTCAACATACAGATCTTTTACATCTTTGGTTAGGTTTATTCCTAGGTATTTTATGCTTCTTGGTGCAACTGTGAATGAGATCAGTTTCTTTATCTGTCTTTCTGTTGTTTTTTATTAGTGTATAAGAATGCAACTGATTTCGGTAGAAATTCTAAACTTCAGTATCTGCCAGTGCTGATGAAATAGAAAAGTTTCAGAAAGGAGAAGGCAAGGACGAAGAAAAGTACATCGATGTGGTGATTAATAAGAACATGAAGCTGGGACAGAAAGTGTTAATTCCTGTAAAGCAGTTCCCTAAGTTCAACTTTGTGGGGAAACTTTTGGGTCCCCGTGGCAATTCTCTGAAGCGCTTACAAGAAGAAACCTTGACGAAAATGTCCATCCTTGGAAAAGGTTCCATGCGAGACAAGGCAAAGGAAGAAGAGTTGAGGAAGAGTGGGGAAGCAAAATACTTTCATCTCAACGACGACCTCCACGTTCTCATCGAAGTGTTCCCTCCACCAGCAGAAGCATATGCCCGGATGGGACACGCACTGGAAGAAATCAAAAAGTTCCTCATTCCTGACTATAATGATGAAATCAGGCAAGCACAGCTCCAAGAGTTGACGTATTTGAATGGTGGTTCAGAAAACGCGGACGTCCCAGTTGTTCGAGGAAAACCCACCTTGCGTACAAGAGGTGTACCAGCCCCAGCAGTAACCAGGGGAAGGGGAGGAGTCACAGCCCGGCCAGTTGGAGTTGGTGTACCACGAGGGACGCCGGCTTCCAGGGGAGTCCTTTCCACCCGAGGGCCAGTGGGTCGGGGAAGAGGGCTTCTCACTCCCAGAGCAAGAGGAGTGCCCCCAACTGAGTACAGACCTCCGCCGCCACCCCCAACACAAGAGACCTACGGAGATTATGACTATGATGATGGTTATGGCACTGCTTATGACGAACAGAGTTATGATTCCTATGATAACAGCTATAGCACCCCTGCCCAAAGTGGTGCTGATTACTATGATTACGGACATGGACTCAGTGAAGAGACGTACGATTCCTACAGGCAAGAGGACTGGACTAACTCAAGACACAAGGCACCTTCAGCGAGGACAGCAAAGGGCGTCTACAGAGACCAGCCATATGGCAGATACTGATTGTACTGTCTGATGTTGTGAAATAGCCAATCTCCACCAGTCCTGTATACTGTTCAAAGTAATTTTTTTCTATGAACAATCCCTTTTTAAATAAATCAAAATGCTTAAAATCTGAATGGATGGAACTTTAAAACTACTTTGTTGAAACATCAACCTGGGCAGAAAAAAGGAAAAAAAAAAAAAGACATGTAAAATTTTGTTATTTCCAGTCTGTATATGAAAAAAATAGGTCATCAAAAGGAAAAAAAAATAACTTTGATTAACTAGTGTTAAACAAAAAAATAGGTTTACTAAATATGTTTTTTTTTTCAACTTTTTTTTTTTTTTTAATTTATTTTTGGGACAGAGAGAGACAGAGCATGAACGGGGGAGGGGCAGAGAGAGAGGGAGACACAGAATCGGAAACAGGCTCCAGGCTCCGAGCCATCAGCCCAGAGCCTGATGCGGGGCTCGAACTCACGGACCGCAAGATCTTGACCTGGCTGAAGTCGGACACTTAACCGACTGCGCCACCCAGGCGCCCCAGTTTACTAAATATGTTAATCCATCCTTTTAACATAAGCCTCACCTTTCATTTTAAAGGTTTCCATAGAAATTTAGTTATTTTATCTTTCAGCCATATGCTAGTTTTTTTTTTTTTCTCTTGCCAACATGCGTAAAAAGGGAAGCCAATTACAAGTGCAAATAATGTGGTATTCTTTTGTAACTCAAGTCTTGAAATGTTCTGTAGTGTTAAGCAAAGTCTCCTCTTGCTTGATACTAAATAAACTTTTGAAAGAAAAAAAAAAAGAATGCAACTGATTTCTGTACATTGATTTTGTATCCTGTGACTTTGCTGAATTCATGTGTCAGTTATAGCAGACTTGTGGTGGAGTCTATCAGGTTTTCCATGTATAATATCATGTCATCTGCAAAAAGTGAAAGCTTGACACCATCATTGCCAATTTTGATGCCTTTGATTTCCTTTTGTTGTCTGATTGCTGATGCTAGCACTTCCAACACAATGTTAAACAACAGCCATGAGAGTGGACATCCCTGTCGTGTTCCTGATCTCAGGGGGAAAGCTCTCAGTTTTTCCCCATTGAGGATGATATTAGCTGTGGGCTTTTCATAAATGGCTTTTATGATGTTTCAGTATGTTCCTTCTATCCCAACTTTCTCGAGAGTTTTTACTAAGAAAGGATGCTGAATTTTGTCAAATGCTTTTTCTGCATCGATTTACAGGATCATATGGTTCTTATCTTTTCTTTTATTAAAAAGAAATGTTTTTATATTGTTTTTGTCCTCCTTCCCTTATGTTCATCTGTTTTGTCTCTTAAAGTCCTCATATGAATGAAGTCATATGATTTTTGTCTTTCTCTGACTAATTTCACTTCGCATAATACCCTCCAGTTCCATCCATGTAGTTGCAAATGGCAAGATTTCATTCTTTTTGATTGCCAAGTAATACTCTATTGTATGTATGTGTGTGTGTGTATGTGTATGTATATATATACATATATATGTGTGTGTATATACATATATGTGTATATATACATACACACATATATATATCACATTTTCTTTATCCATTCATCCATCCATGGACATTTCGGCTCTTTCCATACTTTGGCTATTGTTGATAGTGCTGCTATAAACATGGGGGTGCATGAGTCCCTTTGAAACAGCACACCTATATCCCTATATGGATAAATGCCTAGTAGTGCAATGCTAGGTCGTAGGGTAGTTCTATTTTTAGTTTTTTGAGGAACCTCCATACTGTTTTCCAGAGTGGCTGCACCAGCTCTCATTCCCACCAACAATGCAAAATAGATCCTCTTTCTCAGCATCCTCGCCAACATCTGTTGTTGCCTGAGTTGTTAATGTTAGCCATTCTGACAGGTGTGAGGTGGTATCTCATTGTGGTTTTGATTTGTATTTCCCTGATGATGAGTTATGTTGAGCATTTTTTCATGTGTTGGTTGGCCATCTGGATGTCTTCTTTGGAGAAGTGTCTATTCATGTCTTTTGCCCGTTTCTTCACTGGATTATTTGTTTGTTGGGTGTTGAGTTTGATAAGTTCTTTGAAGATTTTGGATACTAACGCTTTATCTGATACATCATCTGCAAATATCTTCTCCCATTCTGTCAGTTGCCTTTTAGTTTTGCTGATTGTTTCCTTCACTGTGCAGAAGCTTTTTATTTTGATGAGGTCCCAGTAATTCATTTTTGCTTTTGTTTCCCTTGCCTCTGGAGATGTGTTGAGTAAGAAGTTGCTGCAGGCAAGATCAAAGACATTTTTTCCTGCTTTCTCCTCAAGGATTTTGATGGCTTCCTGTCTTACATTTAGGTCTTTCATCCGTTTTGAGTTTATTTTTGTGTATGGTGTAAGAAAGTGGTCCAGGTTCATTCTTCTGCATGTCGCTGTCCAGTTTTCCCAGCACCACTTGCTGAAGAGACTGTCTTTAGTCCATTGGATATTCTTTCCTGCTTTGTCAAAGATTAATTGGCCATACTTTTGTGGGTCCATTTCTGGGTTCTCTATTCTATTTCATTGATCTGAGTGTCTGTTCTTGTGCCAGTACCATACTGTCTTGATGATGACAGCTTTGTAGTATAGCTTGAAGTCTGGGATTGTGATGCCTCCTGCTTTGGTTTTCTTTTTCCAAGATCGCTTTGGCTATTCAGGGTCTTTTCTGGTTCCCTATAAATTTTAGGATTATTTTTTCTAGCTCTGTGAAGAATGATGGTGTTACTTTGATAGGGATTGCATTGAATATGTAGGTTGCTTCAGGTAGTATAGAAATTTTAACAATATTTGTTTTTCCTATCCAGGACCACGGATTCTTTTCCCATTTTTTTGTGTCTTCTTCAATTTCTTTCATAAGCTTTCTAAAGTTTTCAGTGTATAGATTTTTCAGCTCTTTGGTTAGGTTTATTCCTAGGTATTTTATGGATTTTTGTGCAACTGTAAATGGGATCGATTCCTTGATTTCTCTGTTGCTTCATTGTTGGTGTAAAGGAATGCAACCAATTTCTGTGCATTGATTTTATATCCTGCAACTTTGCTGAACTCATGAATCAATTCTAGCAGTTTTTTGGTGGAATCTTTTGGGTTTTCCATATAGAGTATCATGTCATCTGTAAAGAGTGAAAGTTTGACCTCCTCCTGACCGAGTAGACATCCCTGTCTTGTTCCTGATCTTAGGGGGAAAGCTCTCAGTTTTTCCCCACTGAGGATGATATTAGCATTGGGTTGTTCATATATGGCTTTTATGATCTCGAGGTATGCTCCTTCTATCCCTGCTTTCTTGAGGGTTTTTACCAAGAAAGGATGCTGTATTTTGTCAAATGCTTTCTCTGCATCTATTGAGAGGATCATATGATTCTTGTCCTTTCTTCTATTGATGTGATGAATCACATTAATTATTTTGCAGATATTGAACCAGCCCTGCATCCCAGGTATAAATCCCACTTGGTCGTGGTAAATAATTTTTTTAATATACTTTTGGAGCCAGTTGGCTAATATCTTGTTGAGGATTTTTGCATTCATGTTCATCAGGGAAATTGGTCTGTAGTTCTCCTTTTTAGTGGGGTCTCTGTCTGGTTTTGGAATCAAAGTAATGCTGGCTTAATAGAAAAGAGTTTGGAAGTTTTTCTTCCATTTCAATTTTTTGGAACAGCTTCAAGAGAATAGATGTTAACTCTTCTTTAAATGTTTGGTAGAATTCCCCTGGAAAACCATATGACTCTGGACTCTTGTTTTTTGGTAGATTTTTGATTACTAATTCAATTTCCTTATTGGTTATGGGTCTGTTCAAATTTTCTATTTCTTCCTGTTTCAGTTTGGGTAGTGTATATGCTTCTAGGAATTTGTCCATTTCTTCCAGATTACCCATTTTATTGTCATATAATTGCTCATAATATTCTCTTATTATTGTTTTTATTTCTGCTGTGTTGGTTGTGATCTCCCCTCTTTCATTCTTGATTTTATTTATTTGGGTCCTTTCCTTCTCTTTTTGATCAAACTGGCTAGGGGTTTATCAATTTTGTTAATTCTTTCAAAGAACCAGCTTCTGGTTTCATTGATCTGTTCTACTGTTTGTTTGTTTGTTTGTTTGATTGATTGATTTCGATAGCATTAATTTCTGCTCTAATCTTTATTATTTCCTGTTTTCTGCCGGTTTTGAGTTTTATTTGCTGTTCTTTTTAAAGCTGCTTAAGGTATAAGGTTAGGTTGTGTATCTGAGACCTTTCTTCCTCCTCTAGGAAGGCTGGATTGCTACATACTTTCCTCTTATGACTGCTTTTGCTGCATCCCAGAGGTTTTGAGTTGTGGTGTTATCATGTTCATTGCCTTACATCTACTTTTTAATTTCCTCTTTAACTGCTTGGTTAGCCCATTCATTCTTTAGTAGGATGTTCTTCAGTCTCCAAGTATTTGTTACCTTGACAAATTTTTTCTTGTGGTTGATTTCGAGTTTCACAGTGTTGTGGTCTGAAAATATGCACGGTATTATCTCAATCTTTTTGTACTTACTTAGGACTGATTTGTGTCCCAGTATATGGTCTATTCTGGAGAATGGTCCATGTGCACTGGAGAAGAATGTGTATTCTGCTGCTTTAGGATGAAATGTTCTGAATATATCTGTTAAGTCCATCTGTTCCAGTGTGTCATGCAAAGCCATTGTTTCCTTGTTGGTTTTCTGATTAGATGATCTGTTCATTGCTTTAAGTAGGATGTTGAAGTCCCTTACTATTATGGTATTACTATCAATGAGTTTCTTTATGTTTTTGATTAATTGATTTATATATATATTTAATAAAATATATATATTTATATATTAAATAATTTATATATATAAATATTAATATATTTATATAATTAATTTATATTTATATGTTTTTTATTTATGTTTTTGATTAATTGATTGGGTGCTCTCACATTTGGTGCATAAATGTTTATAATTGTTAGGTCTTCTTGGTGGATAGACCCCTTGATTATGATATAATGTCCTTCTGCATATCTTGATACAGTCTTTATTTTAAAGTCTACATTGTCTGATAGAAGTATGGCTACTGGGGCTTTGGCGACCATTAGCATGATAGATGGTTCTCCGTCCACTTACTTTCAATCTGAAGGTGTCTTTAGGTCTAAAGTGGGTCTCTTGTAAACAGCATATAGATGGATCTTGTTTTCTTATCCATTCTGTTACCCTATGTCTTTTGATTGGAGCATTGAGTCCATTGATGTTTAGAGTGAGTACTGAAAGATATGAATTTATTGCCATTATGTCGCTTATAGAGTTGGAGTTTCTGGTGGTGTTCTCTGGTCCTTTATAAACTTTGTTGCTTTTGGTGTTTATATATATAATATATATAATTTCTTATTATAATATATATAATATATTATATATATAATTATATATATATATAATTTCTTTTATATATATATATAATTATATATATAATATATAAAATTTCTTGCAGGGCTGGCTTAGTGGTCACAAACTCCTTTAACTTTTGTTTCTCTGGGAAACTTTTTATCTCTCCTATTTTGAATGACAGACTTGTTGGATAAAGAATTCTTCACTGCATATTTTTCTGATTCAGTACACTGTATATATCCTGACACTCCTTTCTGGCCTGCCAAGTTTCTGTGGATAGGTCTGCTTCAAACCTGATCTGTCTTCCCTTGTATGTTAGGGACTTTTTTTCCCTTGCTGTTTTCATGTTTCTCTCCTTGCCTGAGTATTTTGTGAATTTGACTATGATATGCCTTGTTGATGGTCGGTTTTTGTTGAATCTAATGGGGGTCCTCTGTGCCTCCTGGATTTTGATGTCTGTGCCTTTCCCCAGGTTAGGAAAGTTTTCCACTATGATTTGCTTACATAATCCTTTTACCCCTATTTCTCTCTCTTCCTCTTCTGGGACTCTATGATTCTGATGTTGTTCCTTTTTAATGAGTCACTGATTTCTCTAATTTTTAAATCATGCTCTTTTGCCTTGATCTCCCTCTTTTTTTCTGCTTCATTATTCTCTATAAGTTTGTCCTCTATATCACTGATTCTCTGTTCTGCCTCATCCATCCTTGCTGCCGCTGCATCCATCCGTGATTACGCCCAGTTACATCATTTTAAATTTCATTCTGGCTATTTTTTACTTCTTGTATCTTTGCAGAAAGGGATTCTAATCTATTTTCGATCCCAGCTAGTATTCTTCTTATCATGATTCTAAATTCTGGTTCAGACATCTTGCTTGTATCTGTGTTGGTTAAATCCCTGGCTGTCGTTTCTTCATGCTTTTTCTTTTGGGGTGAATTCCTTCATTTTGTAATTTTGAAGGGAGAAAAGAAATTAATGAGGTAGAAAAATTGAAATTAAAAAAATTAAAATTAAAAAATATTAAAATTAAAAATTAAAACCACACCCCCACACAAAAACCGAATAGATGATGCTAGATCCTAGTGTGGTTTTGTCTGGGTGTTGAAAGTGGTTTGATAGATTAGAGGGAAAAAAGCAGAGGGGAAGGGAAATCATTTCAGAATTTGAAAAAATGAATACACTGAAGTAGACTAAAATGATATGATGGGATTAAAATAGAATTTGAGAAAATATACACAAAATAAAGAATATAGTAGAGAAAATTAAAGAAAATATTTTAATAAAATTAAATATAAATATGATTTTTTTCTTTTTCTGTATTTAAGAAAAAAAAGAAAAAGAGAAAAAATATAAAAAAAGAAATCGTTTGAAAATTTGAAAAAGTCAATACACTGTAGTAGACTAAAATAACATGATGGAAGTAAAATAGAATTAAAAAAAAATTTTTTTAACATTTATTTATTTTTGAGACAGAGAGAGACAGAGCATGAACAGGGGAGGGGCAGAGAGAGAGGGAGACACAGAATCCGAAACAGGCTCCAGGCTCTGAGCTGTCAGCACAGAGCCCGACGCGGGGCTCGAACTCACGGACTGTGAGATCATGACCTGAGCCGAAGTCGGATGCTTAACCGACCGAGCCACCCAGGTGCCCCTAGAATTTTAAAAAATTTACATAAAAGCAAAAAATATAGTAAAAAAATTAAATAAAAATATTTTAATAGAAATTGAAAGTAAAAATGAAGTTTTTCTTCTGCATTCAAGAAAAAGAAACAAAAGAGAAAAAAAAGAAAGAAAAAAAGAAAATTGTTTGAAAATTTGAAAAGGTGAATACACTGAAGTAGACTAAAATAAAATGATGGAAGTAAAATAGAATTTGAAAAATTTACACAAAAGTAAAAAATATAGTAATAAAAATTAAAAATATTTTGAATAAAAATTGAAAATAAAAATGAATTTTTTTCTGTATTCAAGAAAAAGAAAAGTATAAAAGAGAAAAAGAAAAAAAAGAAAGAAAATTGAATTAGATGAACCTGCTAACAGATTGAAGTAGGACTGAAATTGCTTCATTTTCCCCTAGAAATTAGTCTATGTGGTGCTTTATAGTCCGTAAACTAAGCTGGCGGTGAGACTTCTGTTTCTGAAGAGCAAAGTTGGCCCAGTTGGGCAAGGCTCAGTGTAACAGCTCCACTCTCCACTAGATGGTGTTACTAGTCTACTGGGGTGGATTTTTGCGGTGCTCGTATTTGCGTGTGCGCATGCTCGGGAGTGGTGAAAATGACGTCACTCACCTACCCGGTCTGTTCTCCCTGATCAGCAATCACGCACCTGTCGTCTGTCTTCAGCACCTGTCGTCTGTCTTCAGCTCTCGTCCACTCCCTGCTTTTTCACTCTCCGTGACCAGGCCCCAGGCAGTACTTCTCTCCAGAGTTTTGTCTCAGATGTGGCTGTTTTCCCCGGGCCCTTATTTTTGAAGGTCTGAGGCTTTGACCCGTTTTGCCCCTCTACGGGAGGGTCTCACCGAGCGATGGCTGAAAGAGCAATGGCCGAATGTCGGCTCCACCCAGGAACACTTTCGGGACCCTACTGCTGCCGGTGCACCAAGACTGCGGCCAGGTACCAGCCCGCCCCAGAAAAAGTTTGCAAGACAGTGTAGCAGCAGCATTTCAGGGATTATGGAAAATCACAACACACATCTGGTACCAGGCTTCACCCTTAATGACCTTGCCCCAGCACCAGTGAATGTGGCCGCCTTTCGGGGTCTGCTGTGACCAGGTAGCTTCAACAGTCTCTACCAAATGTCCTTCCAGCAGTGGAACCGCTTTTCCCCATGTAGCCTGGGAACCTCCTGGACCCCACTCTGTTCCTGGGGATTCGCCCTTCCTACCAGAGCACTGCCAGGTATGGAGCTGTGGAGTTGCAGACTCTGCACTCCCCTTGTTTACAGTCTTAATGGAATTTAAACCCTTTCCTTTCTACCCTTTTAGTTTAGTCCCTGCGGCTGTTTGCAATTTTCCACTTTCTCTCCACCTGCTTTTGGGGAGGGGTGCTTTTCCCGTATTCTCCCCCCATCCCCAGTCTCTGTCCTCTCTCCGCCTGCAAAAGCGGTTCCCTACGTTCTGCGGCTTCTTGCTCCCCAAATTCACGTCTCCGCGCCACGTGCCTGCTGAATTCTGTGGTTCAGGTTGCGCAGATTGTTGTGTTAATCCTCCAATCAGCTTTCTAGGTGTGTAGGATGGCTTAGTGTTGGTCTGGCTGTATTTCATGGACACGAGACACACAAAAAACTTCCATGCTGTTTCACCATCTTGGCTTCTCCCTCTGGGGCCAGTCTCTTTTTAAGTGTCAGTTTAAGTGGGTTGATTGGATCACTTCGCCAGGTTGAGGGTTCTTCTGAGTTTGCCTTCTTAGCTCTGGAGTGATGGACCCATGGGGTGATACCTGAAACTGAATCCTTTATTTGGTTGTATGTCTGTAAAGTTCATCTCCAAGTCTTCAAAAGGGGCGGGTTTCTGGCAACTGTCAGATCGGGTTTAGGGAAGATATGGTTTGTGTATTTAGAGGTCCATCCTGTTTTCCAGTTGTTTAATCATATGCCCATGGGGTCTTATTATTATCCCCATAGAATAACAAGCACAGAAGATTGCCTATACATGAAATACTGTGATAATTTTCTGAAGTTTACCTCAAGTTTTCTAGTTTAGGCGAACAACAAACATTTAAAGGCAATCATAACTACAATTTAACATCCATAATAGTGCATTGTTGAAACATAGTTGTTTTCTCTAAAAATCCCCCCTTTCCAGAGATAGCCAAATTGGGACCAATGCATTTGTAGAACAAATACTATCTTAACAAATCTGGCCTAAATATTTACATAAGCTCAGCAAGAATAGCTACTGATCATGAGAATCTTTTAAAGTTTGCTTTTCTGGAACCTTTTATAAGGAATCTCCAGGTTGAACTTTTAGTAGCCTCTCCAGGCCAGAAGCCAAGCCAAATACTTGCCATCAGACAGGCCTGCAATACCTGTAGAATTGGGTGAATTCCTCCTCACGAGGTCTCAAAGATATCCTGAGGTTACTGCACCTGCCAGGAAGTGACATTTTTTACTCACAGTGAGGCTGCTGGGAACTCTGTAAGCAAGGCACCAGGTCAACATTTTCAAGGGGCTTTATGGCTCTATGTTTTATAAAGCCAGCCCTAATTCCTTAAAGCTTTCTGGTCATATCTGAGTCTATGAATTTCATTCTCAAATATGACATTCCAGTCAAAGCCTTGGTAAAATAACCAGTATATACAATGGCGACCTGTTATAATATGAACAGATTTTTATTGAACTTATGCAAAAAATTGTAATTGCCATGAAAAAAAGAATACTCATTGAGAGTTTTGAATTTCAGGGGAATTATGTAGAGAGGAAAGATAAATTCTTTAGTTTACAAATGCATACTTTATGACATTTTTGTATATCATAGATATCTTAAGAGAAAGTTTTCTTAATCTAGAAGAGGAAAAATGAGAAAACCAGCAATATTTGCAACAAGAATTACAAAACTATATTCCTTTTCAGTTCATTTAATCCCATGTTTTTAATTCTTATTTAATTTGAATTTAGCTTTTTAGTTCTGGAAATTTTTACCCATTTTAGTATTAATCTTAAAGATGTCGAATACCTGTATTTGTTCCCAAAGTCCTTTTTATAAATCTCCTTGAAGAAGAAACATGTTTTGTGAGAGAATAAGAACAATTATAAATGACAAGATCTCAGAAATGGACATCGTTAAAGATCTAATGAGAGTTACTTATGATGCAATTGACAAAGAAATTCGGTTATTTCTGTGACACATAACATTTCAAGTAATCAGGATATTAAGTGATGACCTTATATCAAAACAATTAAAATTTTAGGAATTGCATATATTTGGGTAGTTACAGCATTTACCTCTGCAATATAATCTAAGGTTTACCATTGTATGACAGTGCTTTTCCAAGTAATTTAGCATCCCAAATAAAAGGGCCTAATTGGTCAAGAAGACTTTATTTACCATTTAAATCCTGAGAAGTTTGTTAAAACCCCAGAAGGCATAAGTGCATCTTAAATAGGATTACAGATCATTATAAATCTTACAATTTTATTTATTTAACCAAAGTAGCAATAAAAGATCCCAAAGGTGAATGTATAGCATTATACAGTTGTTACCAAAACCTAGCTTCTTTAACATTGAGAAGTTTTAACTAAGTAATCAAAGACCTGATAAATATGAAACCTAAAACTTTGATTTTCTCAGAAGATAAACCTTTGTTTGCATTGTCTTATCAAGATCAGATCAACAGTTCAATAAAACTTTGTCATTTGAGCAGAGAGAAAGCAGAATTTCAACCTTATAGCAGTGTACTTTTAAATTTTTATTTATTTTAACCTTATACAACGTTTTTTTGCTCTTAAATTTTGTTCCAAAGCCATTTCTTTCCAAGTAACCAGCCTCGTTTAGGACAAAATTATTATTTTTTTACCCTCAACAAAATTGTATTTTTTTAAATATATTTTTATATACCTCCTACTTTCCTACATAGAGGGTTGTGTTTTTTTTTTATTTTTATCAGTCTTAAGTATATTTAGCAGAATTTTATTTTATTTTTTTTTCAATATATGAAATTTATTGTCAAATTGGTTTCCATACAACACCCGGTGCTCATCCCAAAATGTGCCCTCCTCGATACCCATCACCCACCGCCCCCCCTCCATCCCACCCCTCCTCAACCCTCAGTTTGTTCTCAGTTTTTAAGAGTCTCTTATGCTTTGGCTCTCTCCCACTCTAACCTCTTTTTTTTTTTTTTTTCCCTTCCCCTCCCTCATGGGTTTCTGTTAAGTTTCTCAGGATCCACATAAGAGTGAAAACATATGGTATCTGTCTTTCTCTGTATGGCTTATTTCACTTAGCATCACACTCTCCAGTTCCATCCATGTTGCTACAAAGTATTTAGCAGAACTTTAACTCTTAGGAAACCTTAGTCTCCAATTGAGGATTTAGGAACCAATTGAGAGGTGTTTACATTAGAATTTTTTAGATGGTAAATTTATGAACAAATTAAGTACAAAGCATGTTTTCCAATAGGTCCAAATAGCCTTAATTTCACAGCAATAAGAAGTTAAAAAAAACACAAACCTATGTTCAATAATCAAAGCTTTAGCATCCGATCCTATTTGGAAAGTTTCAGGTTACCAAGGACCTTGAAAGTTATCTTAACAATTACCCATGAAAACTTTGAGACAGACAAAATTAACTACCATTAACAAATTGCAACAGAGAAACATGAGCTTATTTGACCTTTGCTCCAATAAACTTAAATTAGTTTAAACATCGAATATGTTTCACCTGCGTCCACCTAAAAGTCAGTCAATTTTTCCCCATTGTCAAGTTTCATTTGGGGCACCAGTGGAGATATGTTAAATGGGTGGTCCAAGGGGGGTGCACTTGGCTTCTTTGACTTGGTGGGAGGAGGAACCAATGGTGCCTGAAACACTGAGGATGGTATAGGACCACACCCAAGTTGGTGCAGAAACTTGGGAGGGGGAGGGAAAGGCAGAAGCAGCAACTGCTTGGGAATATTCCTTAAAATCCCTGTCCTGAGGTAGACTAACACAGTTGGCTCCAATTATAGCCGTTAACCTGGGAAATGAGGGAGAATCCCTCACATCCATTAAGCAGAGGAACAGAGAGAGAGAGTCAGTGTCCCCTTTTAGTCTGGTTCTATCTTGGCTAGACCAATAAGGTCCCCTTCTCAAGGTTCCTCCTGATTTTGCTGGGTTTTTGGGACTTTCCCTGTTGGGACACTTACTCTTTTTAATGTCCTTTCCCCATGCAGTAGGTTCATTGACCCCTTGCTAAGGAGGTTCTGGGCCTCCCCCCTTGCTGCTGGGCATATTTATGGCCTTCTCAGCCCCCTGCTCTGATGCCCCAGAGAGCCTCTTGATATGGTAAGATGTGGACTGGCATCTGGAGAGAGCCTGCGCCTGGCCAAGGGCGCCTGTGCCTGGTTAAGGGCGAAATCTGGCCGCCAGTCCTTGGGGAGGGTTCTCTGGCCCAGAAGGGGAAGAGAAATGGGCAGCCGCAGTGGCAGTGTGGTGGTGGCAGCAAGACAGGAGAGGGTAGGAGTTTCAAGCTCAGGGGAGGGGGAGGGAGCCTAATGAGTCATGAGGAGGTGGAACATTAGGGGAGTGGTGGGTTGCTTCTTTGGCTCCCTGGTTGAGTCTCGGGATAAAGCAGGTAAAACCTTTGCTTGGCTCTCCTTGCTCCATCCTGACCCCACAATGCTCCCATGAGGCAGAGTCACAAAGACAGAGGGACAGGGGTGCCTCCTCCAATGAGGAGACCAGCCAGATGCCTGCCTAGTCATGTCCCAAAGGAACCCAGGCATCGCTCAGCCCCACAGGTCCCAGCCCTGTGACCCACGATCAGAAAACACTCTGATATCACCACAGACTGAGTGCCATCCATCAGGGAATCGAAGACGGGCCCACTCAGACTCTGTGGGCCCCTGGGGACCCCAAAGGAGCCCGCCTATGGAGCCACAGAATCGAACTTAGCAGGCAAACTAGACCGAGTCACACATTCACATTCACATTCACATTCACATTCACATTCACATACACACCAGAGGTTATTACATTCCCTCCCACAGAATTCTACCGGTGAGACTTCTGAAGTCTCAGGGAGTGATCAGGTCCCCCTTCCACTCTTGTGAGTGGGCCTGACTAGACTGGGCCCCAGCCTTACCGGTTCTGACATCGGGTCCAGGTCCTCACCTGACAAGTCTGGCAGGAACGGCTGGGCAGGGCCAGCCCGAGGCAACCGAGACTGCCAAAATTCAGGCAGGGTGGGCCCCCTCCCTTGTGATCCCTCATTCCATCACCACCTTGCAGTTCTTCCAAACCAGTGGCAACAATGGGCCAGCGCAGTTGGGTTTCCCGGTCAGGGAACCAAATTTGTTACGGAACCAGGCTGGAATGCTGGCAGAAAAAACAAGCGGCACTCGGAAATCTTGGTGGATCAGAGATTTATTTAACACCGGAGGGCTCAGAGGAGACTGTTTCTCCAAAGATCTGAACACTTAATGCAAGTGGGGAGGGTAATTTATAGTCGTCAACTTCCATATATGTGGGGGTTTTCACGCGTGCAGCAAACAAAGGGAGAAGAACTCGGGGGAGGGGTCTCTAAGCTAGAGACCAGAGTCTGTTTTAGCCTCATCGGCCATCTTTGGCATGCTTTATTCACTTCTCCAACAGAAATACATATTTCTGGTTTCACAAAACTTTGGAATCTGTGATACAAGAGTCCTGGGGCTCATGGCTCCAACCCCGATGGCTGCCTGGGTGCCACATGCAAAACTTAAAGGTTTCAGATCCTCTGCAAGTTTGTTGAGCTGTGTTGGTTGAAGTCCTCTTTGGTAGATCCAGATTCTTTTTTTTTTTTTTTTTCCTATAGCTAAATCCTGCCCATTAATTAGAAGCTGGAATAAGATCACTGTAAATATTGAAGGCTAACAAATCAGTTTCCAAAGCATGTACTTCTGATTAACAACACGGGCAACCAGAGAATACCAAATGTCAGTAGCACACAGTTTCTTCTATATCCTGGTGTACGTTTGCCTTCCTAGAGCACAATAAAGATCATAATAGAGGAAGGATCTAGTGATTTATAATAAAAACAGAGTAGATGGCTAATTTAGAACTGGTATATGGGAAGCTTTCCCCCAGGTGGGGCATTTTGCCCTTTTTAGTTATCTGTATGTTTGTTTATTGATGAGAAATTCATGCAACATAACATTAACCATTTTAAAGTGAACAACATAGAGTCTCTTTCTAGCTATTTAAACCCAGACTGGCTACCTCACTATTCCAATGTTAACAGTGAAAGCTATAATCAATTGGAATTTCTTTGTACTTTACATTTATGCTATGTGTATGCCAAATGAAAAGTTTGATCTTTTGTCACTGAACTGACTAGTTTTAGATACAATGGATTCAAATTTACTAGTTAGTCAAAATGTGCTTTCAGGTGTGCCTGGGTGGCTCAGTTAAGTTTCCAACTCTTGATTTTGGCTTGGGTCATGATCTCACAGTTCGTGAGTTCGAGCCCCACGTAGAGGAGCCTGCTTGGGATTCTGTGTCTCTCCCTCCCTCTCTCTGCCCTTCACCATTTGCTCGTGCTCTCTCAAAAGAAATAAGTAAACTTTTAAAAAGTGCTTACATAACACGAAAATAACAGATCAACCAGAGGAAAAATAATTACCAAGTAGATTGTATTCTCATGCATTTGACAAAATTCTTCTTAATCTACCACAGCAGTGTCTTAGGGACATGGCCTCAGCAGCAACTCTATCAAACCTTAAGACCTCCACAAAGAGAAGCCTTGTGCTCATGATGTGGGAAACAGAGGCAGAAGGAAATGGAAGATAGAATTAAATTTCCTTGTAATCTGCAGCCCATTGACAAATATGTAAGGCTGCCAGAGTAAAACATTTCTCCAGGAACTCCCTGCACTCTTAATATTAATGCTTTGGAAGAGAGAACAATAACCTTAGCCTGACAACAGCCAGGCCTCTAGGATCCTGGGAGTCTTCTTTAGCATATGAAAAATCTCATTGGAAACTTGGCCTGGAGAGGCCACTGAAAAGTTCAATCTAGATTCCTTATGGAAAGTTCCAGCAAAGCAAATGTTGAAGGATATATATGATCAATCACTACTCTTCCTGAGCTTATGAAAACATTTAGGCCAAGTTTATTAAAACTGGACTTATTTTACAAATAAATTAGTCTTGGTTTGGCCATCTCTGGAAATGAGGGTTATTAGAAAGAAAAATTATGTTTCAATAACACACCTTTATGAATGTTAAATTCTAGTTCTGACTGTCTTTAAATGTTGTTTGCCTAAACTAGACAACTTGAGGTAAACTTCAGGGATACTGTCACAATAGCATAGGTATGGTCTATCTTCATGATTGTTATTCTGTGGGGATAGTAACAGGACCCTGTGAGCATATGATTATTTGAACAACTGGAAAATGGGATGGATTCCCCCAACAATTGTGTATGAAAAAGCTTTTCTCACTATAGACCTATCAATAGATGCTCTACATATATATTGTTTATTTAAATTATTCACTTGAGACTGGGGTAATTCATAAATCTCTAAATGAATATGCAAACCATATCCTCCCTAAACCTGATATGACAGTTACTAGAAACCTACCCCATATAAACTCAGAAACATGGTTTATTTAAAGGATTAAACATCTAGTACAGCAGGGGATTTAACTGCAAAATGTAAGAGCCCTTACCAGGTCATATTATGTGCTCTCACCGCAGTGAAATTAGAAGGCCATTCCTCATGGACTCCTATATCAAGAATTAAACCTGTACTCTCCTTACAGGAATCTATAGGCCAGCTGACACACATTTTTATTCCTGTTTGAAAGGAACAGCTTTGAATCCAAATGACAGCCCCGCCTTAGTTTAAAGCTAGGTTCTCTTTTCTGCTTATTATGGATCTTTGATAAGAAATACAATTGCTGAGAAGTTTGTTTTGCTTGCTGTTTGCTACGAGCATTGTGAGACCTTTCCTGATTGGAACCGGCTGTGTAGTAGAATGGGCTGTAAAACTTCCTAAATGTAGTCTGATATGTAATGGAATGAGTGATTGTATACAAACTAACCGGCATTTCTCGCTTCTGTAAACCTGCTTGCTTAGCACATTCCTCACCTACCCCCTTCCCCCTTTCTTCCTCCCGCCACAAGTAAAAACCTCCCCTGTGCTATTTGTCTCTGTCTATAAAAACGCTATACCAACCCTAATCGTGGCCTCTTGCGTCACCGGCGACGAGTGCGCAGAGGACCAGGTTCGAACCTGCAATAAACGACCCTTGCCGCTTGGCTTTGACTTACGACTCTGGAGGTCTTTTGTGGGAGGTTTTGGAACTTCAGGCATTACACTGTTAACCAGTGGAAGACCTCAAATTTCTCTTCAGATGACAGTAATGGACTAGAGCTAACAAAGGTTTTTTTATTCAAACTTTTTCTTATTATTAACCTTATTTTGTTTTTCTGGTGTCTCCCTGCCTTATGCCAAGACTCCTTTTCTGCCATGACTTCTAGCTGACAGATGATCCTTTCTACTTAAGGAGGTTCATATATGTTGTCTATCTTGAATTGTCTGTCTCTGCCTTTGGTAACTCTTACATATAAATACCCCAACTGACCAATGTTGACCCACGGGTAGGGACATCACCTTGCCCCTATTCAGAAAGAAGTTACAGAAGAGAAGACCTTCCCCACTCAGGAACCTTAAAAATTTTAGGGTCAAAATTGTGCTGGGGGGAATGATATGGGAAACAGAGGCAGAAGGAAATGGCAGATAAAATTAAATTTTCTTATAACCTGCAGCCCATTGACAAATACTTGAGGCTGGCAGGGTGTCTTAATGTTAATGCTTTGTTAGAGGGAAAAACAACCTTAGCTTGACAATAGCTAGGCCTCCAGTATCCTTTGAGTCTTCTTTAGCATATGAAAACCTCTTTGGAAACTTCCCATTGATTTTACCTCCCCCAACTCCCAAGTATATAACCAGTCTCTCCTCCGGGTCTTTGGGTAGTTCTTACTGCCCACAAGTCCTGTCCCCATGCTTTAATAAAATCACCTTTTTTGGACAAAAGATGTCTCAAGAGTTCTTTCTTGGCCAATGGCTCTGGATCCCGCCATCACCCCAAAAAACCTCATCATTCAGGGGTGCCTGGGTGGCTCAGTTGGTTAAGTACCTGACCTCAGCTCAGGTCATGATCTCATGGCTTGTGAGTTCAAGCCCCACATCAGGCTCTGTGCTGACAGCTCGGAGCCTGAAGCCTGCTTCAGATTCTCTCTCTCTCTCTCTCTCTCTCTCTCTCTCTCTTTCTGTGCCTCCCTGGCTCACAGTGCCCCTATGTGTCTCAAAAATAAATAAACATTAAAAAACTAAAAACGTTTTTTAAAAAAGAAAAAAGAAAACCTCATCACTCATAGGAAGAAATGATCTCACCTTCATCACCGATCAGAAATTAGAACATGTGTTTGACACCCCTGGGTTCAGCCTCTATGATCCTTTCCAGGGAAGGATTGTGTTATTACATCTGACTCAGTGCTTAGCAGTGGACCTGGGCAGTGCACCTCAAAATTGGAAAACATACAAAGATTGCTTTGGAGAACCTCAAAATCTGCTCAGGGGAATCCTTCCCCTGTCTTGTGAATTTCTGTGCCTCCCCACAGTCAAAGCTTCCTGAGAGGATGCCAAAATCCTAAACCTTTCTTAACTCTGATCAGCCTAATGCTGTGTGCTTACTGCCTTATTGATTATACAATAAACAACTCAGAACTGTAAAGCTAACGGCTACTGGTGAATGACTCCCCACATCACTGTTGTACTTCAGCCTAGGACTCAGGGTGGAACCACTCCTCGCAGGTTGAGGGGAGAACAGATTGGAGATCCACTGGGTTCTTTTTGTGCTCCTGAAACCACCACTGTAGGCTGTTACCCTGGTAAGATGATCCTGAGAATGTGTTTAGTTTATGTTTAAGATTACAAATGTTACTCTAAGGGTGAAGTTTTCACTCCAGAATCACCTGTGTAGCTTTTTCAAATGGAAGATGCTCATTCCTGCTGCCCACATCAAGGTACCTGTACTTTTTGAAAGCATCCAGGTGAATTTCAGCCATGGCCAGGGTCACCTCCCTCTCAAAGAGATTCTAATCACCAGATGATCACTGGTGACCAACCTGCCTCTGGAGTTCTATGATCTGCAACAAAACATTTCTGTCTCCACAATAGTGAGAGAAAATTACATCCCATTGTTTGTTCTGTTGACCTCTTCTAGGTCCCCAAGATTCTTAGGAGAAGGTGTTTAGTACTGAGCATAATGTCTGGGTTTAAAATCAGATTTCATTTTCCTCCTAATGCTCACCGTTATTAAGTGAGAGGTAAATGAGCGGTTGTGGTCCTCCTGACCCCACTCCATTACTGAAATGAATTGAAAGGCCTCAAAACAGTGTCTGGCCAAGCCATCAATAATGTAAAAACATGTTCCCTGTGGATTGCAAAATAGATGTCTGTCTCGACAGGAACATCCTGTGTGGCCTTTGTGTGTGAGGGGTGACTATTCAATTAAAAGAGTGCAGAGTCCCTGTCAGAATGAAGTTGCTGTCCAAAAGCCATCATCAAACCTTAACCAGAGCAAGTCTGCCACCAGGTGTTCAAAACCAGCATGAAATTCTGTCAGCATTCCTGGAGAAGCAGCTCCTTCCCCTGGGAGACCCACTTCCATTTTACTTTCTTTAGCTAAGGTCAATTCTGGGATTCTTGGGGCTATAGGGAGAGGCACTTATTTCTAGATAAAGCTTATAAAAATATAAACACACTCATTACTCACTAAGACAACAAAAATCATGCCAAAAAAGTCATGATCCTCATTCTCATTAAATTGGCTCCAACAACTGGGAGCCAGAACCTTGCTGCAGTCAGTGACAGGTGGTGTTTCCAGGCACGTCTATAATCCTGAGGAATTTTTGATCTTCATTTGCTGAAGATATTTCAACAATAACTGTGAAGACTGCTGTGTTTTGGTGCTAAAACTTACATTTTGCAAAGTATCATTCACATCAAAATGTTCTGTCCCTAGGAAATATCTGGGTTCACAGCTCTGGGGACTAACCAGTCCAAGCTCCCTGGGTGATAATGATAAAGACACTTAATCTCTCAATCTCAGCTGCACAATAAGACTGAATTTACTTACAAAGAAGTGTTGAGGAATAGTATGCAAGAGTAAAAATTCTGTTAGAAGTAAGATATAGATGTACCTTCCCTGACATAAGGCCCCTTCCTCCAGCAGGAGTGACCAGGGATGGGTCACCATCAGGTGTCCTGAGACAGGAGACCACCTTCCTCCTGGTCCCACCTCGACAGTGGAGTCTATCCTCTTTCCACTGAAGAAGTGGGAGTTTTGGAGTGGTGAGGGGTCTGGAGCTGATGGCCAAGAAAGAATTCTTGAAATGTCGTTGGTGCAAAAAGGTGGTTTCATTAAAGCATGGAGACAGGACCAGCAGGCAGAAAGAGCTGCACTGATTGTGAGGAGTGGCTGATTATATATCTTCAAGTGGGGAGGGGAAAGGCCAGGGGAAATTCCCAAAAGGACTTTCATATGCTAAAGAAGACTCACAAGATCCTCGAGGCCTAAGTAAAGTTATTTTTCCCTCTAACAAGGCATTAATATTAAGACAGTTGGGAGTTTATTAGAGGAATATTTCTCTCTGCCTATCTCAAGTATTTTTCAATAGGCTGCCGGTTATAAAGAAATTTAATTTTACCACCATTTCCTTCTTGCACATCACCATTTCCTTCCCCACATCACTATGGAGGGGGGGGTGATGTTAGGGCTCCAGGAAAGAGTCTATGGGTTTCTGGAGATCAGGATATTGATAAGATTGCCTTTTTCTTGTAATTTACTAAGATATTTATAAACTGATGAAGACCCCTGGCCTGCATGACTGTGATGTCTGTTAGTTAACCATTGTTTTTGTTTTGTTTTGTTTTTTGTTTTGTTTCTGTTTTTGTTTCTTTGTTTTTGTTTTTCAGCCCTTTCCTTTTTTCTTGGACAGCCAGGAGTGCCTGAGGAATGTCACAAACATCCCACGTGGCTGGGGGGGGGGGTGCTTTTACTTTGTTTACTTTTACAAAGTTTTTACTTTCTCCTCAGCTTGCCTTTGGCTCCCTCTTCACCACTATACCAGGTTAAAGATAAAATAGCCATGGTTTACTGGCAACAGATAAAGGACTAATGGCCATGATGTGAACTCATCCAGCCCCCACTGTGACTGTTGTCTAAAATTGACCCTTCCTGTAGTTACCACGTTTCACCACAAAAGGAACTAACCAGCACCAATCAAGCACATAGGATGTACTGGGCACCATGCTTGACCTACATTATTACTCCCATTTACCAGGAAGATAGAATTACCTGTCTGACACAGAAGCCCATTCTCTTCCTGATATCCTGCACCACTCAGACTGGAAGGATCTAGAAGTCCTCCCAACATCGAGGAAATCCTTGGTTCCATTTACACTTGGTACCAGATGCCACCAGGGCACTAGGAAAAAAGTTTTCGAGAACCCCAAACCAATATACCTCAAAGATTACTTAATCATGTTTATATTGTCTGGTACCGATACTTCCGTGATCTAAATTCACATAAACAAAAAGTCACCCAAGACCCTTTCACCTCATGACAGGATTTTAACTACAGTCTCCTAACTGATATCCTTCAGTCCATTAGTCTTTCTTCCCAATCCATTTGGCTTTAAATTATTTTTCTACACTCCTCCTTCATCAAAACACGAGGGGCGTCTGGGTGGCTCAGTTAGTTAAGCATCCGACTTTGGCTCAGGTCATGATTCCACAGTTTGTGAGTTTGAGCTCCACGTCGGCTCTGTGCTGACAGCTTGGAGCCTGGAGCCTGCTTCAGATTTTGTGTCTCCCTCTCTCTCTGGCCCTCCCCTGCTTGTGCTCTGTCTTTCCCTCAAAAATAAATAAACATTAAAAACTTAAATGAAAAAGTTTGAAAAAAAAACTACATTCGAGGCTTTCTATTTTTCCTGTGGGTGGAATTTGAGGTCTTCCTCATTGTTACCACAAACTACAAATCCAGCTGTATCTGCTCCTTGATTTCATGCATCTTCCTTTTAATCAAGTGTAGGTATCTATTTATGAGAAAAATCCCCTGCTTACATTTGTCTGCTTCTTCATCTACCATATTCCTCAAATCTGAATAAATTTGCTAATCCTCTCTGCTTGTTCTTTTTTTTTTTTCCTCTTCCCTCCTGTTTTTTTTTTTATTTTATTTTTATTTTTTAATATATGAAATTTACTGTCAAATTGGTTTCCATACAACACCCAGTGCTCATCCCAAAAGGTGCCCTCCTCAATACCCATCACCCACCCTGCCCTCCCTCCCACCCTGCCCTCCCTCCCACCCCCCATCAACCCTCAGTTTGTTCTCAGTTTTTAACAGTCTCTTATGCTTTGGCTCTCTCCCACTCTAACCTCTTTTTTTTTTTTTTTCCTTCCCCTCCCCCATGGGTTTCTGTTGTTTCTCAGGATCCACATAAGAGTGAAACCATATGGTATCTGTCTTTCTCTGTATGGCTTATTTCACTTAGCATCACACTCTCCAGTTCCATCCATGTTGCTACAAAAGGCCATATTTCATTTTTTCTCATTGCCACGTAGTATTCCATTGTGTATATAAACCACAATTTCTTTATCCATTCATCAGTTGATGGACATTTAGGCTCTTTCCATAATTTGGCTATTGTTGAGAGTGCCGCTATAAACATTGGGGTACAGGTGCCCCTATGCATCAGTACTCCTGTATCCCTTGGGTAAATTCCTAGCAGTGCTATTGCTGGGTCATAGGGTAGGTCTATTTTTAATTTTCTGAGGAACCTCCACACTGCTTTCCAGAGCGGCTGCACCAATTTGCATTCCCACCAACAGTGCAAGAGGGTTCCTGTTTCTCCACATCCTCTCCAGCATCTATAGTCTCCTGATTTCTTCATTTTGGCCACTCTGACTGGCGTGAGGTGGTATCTGAGTGTGGTTTTGATTTGTATTTCCCTGATAAGGAGCGACGTTGAACATCTTTTCATGTGCCTGTTGGCCATCCGGATGTCTTCTTTAGAGAAGTGTCTATTCATGTTTTCTGCCCATTTCTTCACTGGGTTATTTGTTTTTCGGGTGTGGAGTTTGATGAGCTCTTTATAGATTTTGGATACTAGCCCTTTGTCCGATGTGTCATTTGCAAATATCTTTTCCCATTCCGTTGGTTGCCTTTTAGTTTTGTTGGTTGTTTCCTTTGCTGTGCAGAAGCTTTTTATCTTCATAAGGTCCCAGTAATTCACTTTTGCTTTTAATTCCCTTGCCTTTGGGGATGTGCCGAGTAAGAGATTGCTACGGCTGAGGTCAGAGAGGTCTTTTCCTGCTTTCTCCTCTAAGGTTTTGATGGTTTCCTGTCTCACATTCAGGTCCTTTATCCATTTTGAGTTTATTTTTGTCAATGGTGTGAGAAAGTGGTCTAGTTTCAACCTTCTGCATGTTGCTGTCCAGTTCTCCCAGCACCATTTGTTAAAGAGACTGTCTTTTTTCCATTGGATGTTCTTTCCTGCTTTGTCAAAGATGAGTTGGCCATACTTTTGTGGGTCTAGTTCTGGGGTTTCTATTCTATTCCATTGGTCTATGTGTCTGTTTTTATGCCAATACCATGCTGTCTTGATGATGACAGCTTTGTAGTAGAGGCTAAAGTCTGGGATTGTGATGCCTCCTGCTTTGGTCTTCTTCTTCAAAATTACTTTGGCTATTCGGGGCCTTTTGTGGTTCCATATGAATTTTAGGATTGCTTGTTCTAGTTTCGAGAAGAATGCTGGTGCAATTTTGATTGGGATTGCATTGAATGTGTAGATAGCTTTGGGTAGTATTGACATTTTGACAATATTTATTCTTCCAATCCATGAGCAGGGAATGTCTTTCCATTTCTTTATATCTTCTTCAATTACCTGCATAAGCTTTCTATAGTTTTCAGCATACAGATCTTTTACATCTTTGGTTAGATTTATTCCTAGGTATTTTATGCTTCTTGGTGCAATTGTGAATGGGATCAGTTTCTTCATTTGTCTTTCTGTTGCTTCATTGTTAGTGTATAAGAATGCAACTGATTTCTGCACATTGATTTTGTATCCTGCAACTTTGCTGAATTCATGTATCAGTTCTAGCAGACTTTTGGTGGAGTCTATCGGATTTTCCATGTATAATATCATGTCATCTGCAAAAAGCGAAAGCTTGACTTCATCTTTGCCAATTTTGATGCCTTTGATTTCCTTTTGTTGTCTGATTGCTGATGCTAGAACTTCCAGCACTATATTAAACAACAGCGGTGAGAGTGGGCATCCCTGTCGTGTTCCTGATCTCAGGGAAAAAGCTCTCAGTTTTTCCCCATTGAGGATGATGTTAGCTGTGGGCTTTTCATAAATGGCCTTTATGATCTTTAAGTATGTTCCTTCTATCCCGACTTTCTCAAGGGTTTTTATTAAGAAAGGGTGCTGGATTTTGTCAAAGGCCTTTTCTGCATCGATTGACAGGATCATATGGTTCTTCTCTTTTTTTTTGTTAATGTGATGTATCACGTTGATCGATTTGCGAATGTTGAACCAGCCCTGCATCCCAGGAATGAATCCCACTTGATCATGGTGAATAATTCTTTTTATATGCTGTTGAATTCGATTTGCTAGTATCTTATTAAGAATTTTTGCATCCATATTCATCAGGGATATTGGCCTGTAGTTCTCTTTTTTTACTGGGTCTCTGTCTGGTTTAGGAATCAAAGTAACACTGGCTTCATAGAATGAGTCTGGAAGTTTTCCTTCCCTTTCTATTTCTTGGAATAGCTTGAGAAGGATAGGTATTATCTCTGCTTTAAATGTCTGGTAGAACTCCCCTGGGAAGCCATCTGGTCCTGGACTCTTATTTGTTGGGAGATTTTTGATAACCGATTCAATTTCTTCGCTGGTTATGGGTCTGTTCAAGCTTTCTATTTCCTCCTGATTGAGTTTTGGAAGAGTGTGGGTGTTTAGAAATTTGTCCATTTCTTCCAGGTTGTCCAATTTGCTGGCATATAATTTTTCATAGTATTCCCTGATAATTGTTTGTATCTCTGAGGGATTGGTTGTAATCATTCCATTTTCATTCATGATTTTATCTATTTGGGTCATCTCCCTTTTCTTTTTGAGAAACCTGGCTAGAGGTTTGTCAATTTTGTTTATTTTTTCAAAAAACCAACTCTTGGTTTCGTTGATCTGCTCTACAGTTTTTTTAGATTCTATATTGTTTATTTCTGCTCTGATCTTTATTATTTCTCTTCTTCTGCTGGGTTTAGGCTGCCTTTGCTGTTCTGCTTCTATTTCCTTTAGGTGTGCTGTTAGATTTTGTATTTGGGATTTTTCTTGTTTCTTGAGATAGGCCTGGATTGCAATGTATTTTCCTCTCAGGACTGCCTTCGCTGCATCCCAAAGCGTTTGGATTGTTGTATTTTCATTTTCGTTTGTTTCCATATATTTTTTAATTTCTTCTCTAATTGCCTGGTTGACCCACTCATTCGTTAGTAGGGTGTTCTTTAACCTCCATGCTTTTGGAGGTTTTCCAGACTTTTTCCTGTGGTTGATTTCAAGCTTCATAGCATTGTGGTCTGAAAGTATGCATGGTATAATTTCAATTCTTGTAAACTTATGAAGGGCTGTTTTGTGACCCAGTATATGATCTATCTTGGAGAATGTTCCATGTGCACTCGAGAAGAAAGTATATTCTGTTGCTTTGGGATGCAGAGTTCTAAATATATCTGTCAAGTCCATCTGATCCAATGTATCATTCAGGGCCCTTGTTTCTTTATTGACTGTGTGTCTAGATGATCTATCCATTTCTGTAAGTGGGGTGTTAAAGTCCCCTGCAATGACCACATTCTTATCAATAAGGTTGCTTATGTTTATGAGTAATTGTTTTATATATCTGGGGGCTCGGGTATTTGGCGCATAGACATTTATAATAGTTAGCTCTTCCTGATGGATAGACCCTGTGATTATTATATAATGCCCTTCTTCATCTCTTGTTACAGCCTTTAATTTAAAGTCTAGTTTGTCTGATATAAGTATGGCTACTCCAGCTTTCTTTTGGCTTCCAGTAGCATGATAAATAGTTCTCCATCCCCTCACTCTCAATCTAAAGGTGTCCTCAGATCTAAAATGAGTCTCTTGTAGACAGCAAATAGATGGGTCTTGTTTTTTTATCCATTCTGATACCCTATGTCTTTTAGTTGGCGCATTTAATCCATTTACATTCAGTGTTATTATAGAAAGATATGGGTTTAGAGTCATTGTGATGTCTGTATGTTTTATGCTTGTAGTGATGTCTCTGGTACTTTGTCTCACAGGATCCCCCTTAGGATCTCTTGTAGGGCTGGTTTCGTGGTGACAAATTCCTTCAGTTTTTGTTTGTTTGGGAAGACCTTTATCTCTCCTTCTATTCTAAATGACAGACTTGCTGGATAAAGGATTCTCGGCTGCATATTTTTTCTGTTTAGCACACTGTAGATATCGTGCCAAGCCTTTCTGGCCTGCCAAGTTTCAAAGGAGAGATCAGTCACGAGTCTTATAGGTCTCCCTTTATATGTATATGTGAGGGCACGTTTATCCCTTGCTGCTTTCAGAATTTTCTCTTTATCCTTGTATTTTGCCAGTTTCACTATGATATGTCGTGCAGAAGATCGATTCAAGTTACGTCTGAAGGGAGTTCTCTGTGCCTCTTGGATTTCAATGCCTTTTTCCTTCCCCAGTTCAGGGAAGTTCTCAGCTATAATTTCTTCAAGTACCCCTTCGGCACCTTTCCCTCTCTCTTCCTCCTCTGGGATACCAATTATGCATATATTATTTCTTTTTAGTGTATCACTTAGTTCTCTAATTTTCCCCTCATACTCCTGGATTTTTTTATCTCTCTTTCTTTCAGCTTCCTCTTTCTCCATAACTTTATCTTCTAGTTCACCTATTCTCTCCTCTGCCTCTTCAAGCCGAGCCGTCGTGGTTTCCATTTTGTTTTGCATTTTGTTTAAAGCGTTTTTCAGCTCCTCGTGACTGTTCCTTAGTCCCTTGATCTCAGTGGCAAGAGATTCTCTGCTGTCCTGTATACTGTTTTCAAGCCCAGCGATTAATTTTATGACTATTATTCTAAATTCACTTTCTGTTATATTATTTAAATCCTTTTTGATCAGTTCATTAGCTGTTGTTATTTCCTGGAGATTCTTCTGAGGGGAATTCTTCCGTTTGGTCATTTTGGAGAGTCCCTGGAGTGGTGAGGACCTGCAGGGCACTTCCCCTGTGCTGTGGTGTATAACTGGAGTTAGTGGGCGGGGCCGCAGTCCGACCCGATGTCTGCCCCCAGCCCACTGCTGGGGCCACAGTCAGACTGGTGTGTGCCTTCTCTTCCCCTCTCCTAGGGGCGGGATTCACTGTGGGGTGGCGTGTCCCGTCTGGGCTACTTGCACACTGCCAGGCTTGTGTTGCTGGGGATCTGGGGTATTAGCTGGGGTGGGTAGGCAAGGTGCACGGGGGCTGGAGGGGCAGGCTTAGCTCGCTTCTCCTTAGGTGATCCACTCCAGGAGGAGCCCTGTGGCAGCGGGAGGGAGTCAGATCCGCTGCCGGAGGTTTGGCTCCGCAGAAGCACAGAGTTGGGTGTTTGTGCGGAGCGAGCAAGTTCCCTGGCAGGAACTGGTTCCCTTTGGGATTTTGGCTGGGGGATGGGCGGGGGAGATGGCGCTGGCGCCTTTGTTCCCCGCCAAGCTGAGCTCTGCCGTCCGGGGGCTCAGCAGCTCTCCCTCCCTTTGTCCTCCAGCCTTCCCGCTTTCCGAGCAGAGCTGTTAACTTATGACCTCCCAGACGCTAAGTCGCGCTTGCTGTCGGAACACAGTCCGTCCGGCCCCTCCGCTTTTGCCAGCCAGACTCGGGGGCTCTGCTTGGCCGGCGAGCCGCCCCTCCGCCCCGGCTCCCTCCCGCCAGTCCGTGGAGCGCGCACCGCCTCGCCGCCCTTCCTACCCTCTTCCCTGGGCCTCTTGTCTGCGCTTGGCTCCGGAGACTCCGTTCTGCTAATCCTCTGGCGGTTTTCTGGGTTCTTTAGGCAGGTGTAGGTGGAATCTAAGTGATCGGCAGGACGCGCGGTGAGCCCCGCGTCCTCCTACGCCGCCATCTTCCGGAACCCGCCTCCTCTCTGCTTGTTCTAATGCTCCTATATTTTCTCAGTCTCAGCTTTAGTCCCTTCTCCTTTATGAGGATTCCCCCATCATGTCAGCTTTCAGTGGTGACTCTGACCACAGAATTCCTCCTACCCTGCCAGCCTTACATGGTAGAGTGTATGTGTGTCCATGTGTGTTCCTACTGTACTGAAGCACCTTTGGGGCAGACACCATGTTTCCAATTCATTCATTGAGAAGCTACTTTGTACTAGGCAATAATCTCCGTGCTACCTTATTTATACTCTTTTTAAACCCCAGCATAACACCTGACAGGCAGCTGGATGTAAATTGGGTGTTCAGGAAATATTTGTAGAAAAGGAAAGGAAATGAACACTTTTAAAGGCAAATCTCTATGGTAGATGTTTTTTGTATGCTATATTATTTATCCTAAAATTTTATTTTACTTATCCTAAAAGCAACCCTAGAAGGAAGGTATTTTCCCATTTTTGCAGATGAGAAACCATCACTCTAAGACCTTAAACATTTACCAAAGGTCACCTAAAATGTCATATTTGCATCAAAGATAGTTGTTCTCTCAAAAATATGTTTTTCCTACTGTGTTATGGAGTTATCTTGTCTTTATCATAGTTAAAAAGTTCCTGTGATTTATTTCTACTTCAAACAAATACTTAAATTGGTAAGAGATTGCATGTAAGAACACCTTTCTTGGGAGACACTTGAGACTTCCAAATAAATGCCATCTTGTGGAGAGAATCTCTTTTTGTCACCAGACTTTACCCTAAATTAGTTAGGTGTACTTTAGCTTAAGCTATAAATTTGATGATGCAATCTTGTTGTAATATTATGAATACAAGCATGAATACTGTGATTGAACTTTAAGAATGGAATAATATGAAAAAATTTATTCCTAAAAATTAAACTTCTAGATCTAACTACAAGATTATGGAAAACATAGAGGTCTAAGGACAAGCTGAACTAAGCCATGAAGAATCAATCAGCCAAATCTAGAAATGTGAATAATTTTATGGGACAAATGACCCAATTTGGACATTAGGTCAGTGTCTCAGCGATCAGTGGCTGAGCCAGAACTGAGTCCAGGCAGTCTGCAGTCAGCTCGAGAATCTGGTTCTTTTTATTTATTTATTTATTTATTTATTTTTTAACGTTTATTTATTTTTGAGACAGAGAGAGACAGAGCATGAATGGGGGAGGGTCAGAGAGGGAGACACAGAATCCGAAACAGGCTCCAGGCTCTGAGCTGTCAGCACAGAGCCCCACACGGGCTTGAACTCACGGACCGCGAGATCGTGACCTGAGCCGAAGTCGGCCGCTCAACCGACTGAGCCACCCAGGTGCCCCGAGAATCTGGTTCTTAAACACTAAACTGCTCCTCATAGCATAATGTACATCCTCCCTTGACAGCTTATTCTCTGATCAAGAGAAACAAAAAAGAAACATCTCAACATGATGCCACTGAAACTTACATTAGAAAGTGAACAGCTTCACTTTTCTCAACAACAACAAAAAAGTAAAAACCATTTTAGAAATGTCTGATTCTTAGGGCATCTAAGTGAATCAGTCATTTAAGCATCTGACTCTTGATTTCAGCTCAGGTCATGATTTCGTTGTTTGTGAATTTGAGCCCCGCTTCGGGCTCTGGGCTGACAGCATGGAGCCTGCTTGGGATTCTCTCTCTTCCTCTCTCTCCACTCCTCCCCCACTCATGCTTGCTGTCTTCCAAAATAAATAAATAAACTTAAAAATATTTTTAAAAAGAAATGTCTAATTCTCTCCTAGTGGTACAAATACTCCTGAGAGCTGGCTCCTGAAGGCATAGCTCAGGCCCAGGGTAAGACATAGGACCCCAGAAACACTCCTGGGCCACCACCCCTGACATAAGCAAGACCAGGGAAGGGCTCTCAGGCTCCAACAATGGTATGAACACCATTGCCTTGCAGCCCTGCAAGGTCATTGTCATTGTATGACATGACTATGTACAATAACTGGGGTGCCTTTCTACCAGGTTGGATATTGGCACTAATGCAACCATACATTAGTGTACATATTTCCAAACATTTACACTTTGTCAAGCAATTTAAGACAAAAATTTTGAAGACAACCCAAATTGATAGCTAACCATTTTCTATGGTTTTAATTCCTTATACTGGGATTTTACTCATTTGGTTATACTTTCCTCCCAGCAGACAGAATGTATTTCTGGAATATGAAAAAGCTCAAGGATGACAGAGCTCCAAGGCTTTGAGTTAGTGAATCAAGATCTAATAGTCATCAGAACTTCCTGGTTACATTTTCAAAGCACAGGCTCCATGATCCACCTTGCAGCCTCTGAATATGAGGCTCTGAATATGATTTTGATGAGGCCCAAGAAGTTTTTAAAACTCCCAGTGATTCTGATGGTCAGTTTTCCCTACAAACCCAACTCCCCCTGCATGCGAGTCCCAAGGTCTAGATGGGCATGGGTAAAAGGAGATTCATACACAGACAACAAAATGGCCCCTGCATGTTGATTCCTATCAGGTTCCTAAATCTGTGTCTCCACTGGCTCCTCCAGAGCTCCTAGTGAAGACCGCCTGACATCTAACACGTCTGAATGGCCCCATGCCACGCTTCACCATCAATGAAGAGCTGAGTATACAACAAGCCCCAAGGTAGACACAAAGTTGGAGATGAAGCAGGCAAGAATTTTGTGAAGGGTGCCTTTTAGGACTGACTCTGCTAAACCTTGCCTATGGCATCAAGAGGTCTGGACTAGGGGAGGGGGCAAAGGAGGATGTGCTGGTTAGAAAAATAAAAATAAAGGGATTGCAGGGGACAAAACAAAGATTCTCTCCCAGTTGTCTTTCCTCAGTGGAGCCAGGTTTACCAGCATCTGAGGGTAGAGGGCTGATTCTTCCAGCAATTCTTCCTTCCCTCTCATTATATGCATACCCACAAACACATATACACACTCACTCCCCCACATATACACACATATGCACATGCATACACATGTGTGTGCACCCCACACACAAACACGCATGCATATACACACGTATGCATATGCATTCACATGTATGCACACACACACACACATATGCACATGCACACATGTGTACACATGTATACACACCCACACACCCCTCATTTTTAAGTGCATTCTTATGGCCAAGTCACCTGACCCAGTGAAAACATATGCCTTGGGCATGCCATTTTGCTGAATGTGTTTCAGTGTGAATTTTATATGCCTTTATTGCACAACAGATCAATAGCAGGTTTTCCAAAAGGAGTGCTATAACAAAATACTCCAAACTGAGTTCATGTCAGCTTTCTTTGTATAAACTCCATTATATTGCAAGTATGCATGGAGAGCGTTTGTTTGTGTCACTTAAAAAAAGGTGCCCATGTTTTTTTCACTTTAAAGGTAAATACTCTTTATGGAACCATACAGAGTTCTTGTAGAAAAGCAAACATACCTTTCAAAACACTTCAATCCAGATTTTGTTGGGAAAGCTTTTATTTGGAGCTCCAAAGTGTACTGGCAGAATAGCAATGAGAAAAAGTGTCAGAATGAATCATTCCACCAGGAAGCAATTAATGTCAAAAGATGGAATTAAAGGCCTCCTAATGTAACAAATTATCTTCCATCAGAGTTTAACGTGTATACAATCAACATGCATCAAGCTTGATTTAACCAACTTAAAATTGATTGTAATTCATATGGCAGCTGATCTTTTTATTTTCTTGTCTATGGGGAGAAAGAGTTTATTAAGAAAATCTAGGGTATTGATAGCATATATGGGAGAGTGATTTTTAACTTGTGTGAAGATAAAGAGAGGAAACATCATTTAAAATGCAGTGGGGGGCACCTGAGTGACTCAGTCGGTTAAGCATTCGACTTTGGCTCAGGTCATGATCTCATGGTTCATGGGATTGAGCCCCGCATTGGGCTCTGTGCTGACAGCTCAGACCCTGGAACCTGCTTCAGATTCTATGTTTCCTTCTCTCTCTGTCCCTCCCCTGCTTGCACTCTGTCTGCCTGTCTCTCTCTCTCTCAAAAATAAATAAACATTAAAAATAATAAAAGATAAATAAAGTGTAGTCAGGAATCCCTGGAGGAGGCTCTCATGCACAAACCACTCCTGTAGCCTGCATCACTAGCAGGAAGAAGGAAGATAAGAATTATTTTGACAAGGGAAGACTTTTTTTTCATGTAAGGATTTTATCTCCTGTTTTGTTTTGTTTTATTTTATTTTATTTTTTATTTTGAGAGAGATAGAGCAAGAAAGCACAAGTAGGGGAGAGGGGCATAGGGAGAGAGAGAGAGAATCCCAAGCAGGTTCCATGTTCAGGGTGGGGCTTGATCCCACAACCCTGGGATCATGACCTGACCCAAAATCAAGAGCTAGATTCTCAACCAACTGAGCCGCCCAAGAGTCCCCTATCTTCTGCTTTAAAGAAAAGGAGGAAGATCCCTTCCTGCCCAGCAACAACACACTAATCACTGCTTGCAGGTGGTAAGAAACCACCACAACCCTGAACTCTTGTTCCCCAGTTAAGTTTTGTTCAAAGAAATCTTCCCAATTTCCTCCTAAAACCTAGTAAAAGCTGACCTTTCTTTTGTCTCTATGAACTTGCTTATGGTTCTCCACAGCTTGCATGTCCCAAATTGCAATTCCTCTGCTATTCCTAAACTCAATTTTACTTAAATAAAATTGCTCTTTGCTTTGTTTAAACTTAACTCTTGAAAAATAAAGAGTAGACACTTTATATAAATCTTAGGCAAAAATAATATTCACTTCAGAAGCAAACGCTATTGCCTCATCACATGTAAACACCTGTATGCTGTTATTTAGCAGAAACAGGTGAGCGCTGATGTGTGTGAAGAGTCTTAGTGAATGTGCTCTGATCCATTCTCATTTTCTGCCATGAGCCTCCTAGTGACCAGTCAGGCTCATCTGCAGAAAAATGACTCCAACCCAGAGGAATACTAACTGACCAATATGCAGATAATTGGTGAGAACTGTTCCCTGACTTGGTTGGAATCAGTTTTCTGAAGATGAGCCTGACTGGTCAGTAGGAGGCTCCTAGTCCTCGTTGAAACTGAAACACGGCTTTAGGAGCCCTCACTGACCTGTGTGCAGATGTGTAAACAGTGCAACCACAGTACCTGAAGTCGGTTGTTTCATGAACTTACCTGTTCACTAAAGTAAGCCTTCTAAGAGGCTTTGAGTGCAAACAAGCCCTTGAAAAAATTCAACTGAATTTATTTACAATTTTTTCTTTCAAATGTATTCAATTTACATGGACATATCCACTCAGTTCACCTAAATGTAACATGGAACTAGAGTGTTGAGTTTTGAAGAACTCATTTGATGTGTGCTCTATAAAATGCTTCCCAATTATGAAAGAAACTAAAACAGTGCTCTTCTGCATTTTCCTTTAACTAAGAGCGATTATATATTGTCCATCCTGCAGCTAATATTTAGAAGTAAGCGATCTCAATACATTAGATATACAAATAGAATATTTTTCAAGGGTCATAACGATTGATTCTGTCATTTGTTAATATGCCTCACATCAAAGGCATTGATTATTTTTTGGCATTGATATTCTTAAGTTATCTGGCAAGATGAGATCCCAAGCAAGGTATGATTTAATCAAATATTTGGAAATAATCCAATTTCACATAAAAGCGAGGGAAAGAAAACACATTAACTGTCAAATAAATTGTATTTCCACCTATAGGAATATTGATTTGCTCATATGAATGAAGATCACCTATTTACTTTACCAGTGAAATATCTCATTTAGACCCATAGGGTCTATTTTGCACAATAATTTCAAGCATTTGAAAGTTAAATTCTTCCACCAAGTTCCAAATTTATTCCTCTTGCAATAAAAAATTTATTCTTCTGTGTGATTTTCCCACTTTAGCACAAAAAATGTATTTCCAGATGTCTTTAAAAGACGGCAAGAAATATGATTACCTCTTCAATACCCTTTTAATCAAAAAGTGGACTGGAATGCATAAGGATCTTTCAGTCACATCTGGAGGGAGGAAAATGTAACTAACTTGCTATTTTCTTATAAAAATGTCAGAAAAGGAAGCCTTCTAAATAACGTTTGCTGTTTGTTAAGTCTCTTTTCCTAGATAAAAAGCCAATAGCTGAGTGATGGTGACAAGAAAAACATATTGTATTCTTCTTTTTCTGCATGGCTCACACGAGGAAGGGTAAGAAGGAAAGCATCAAAGTGACTTCGCACAGTCACAAGAAAGAAGGTCACAACAACCCCAGTAGTGTTATATGTGAAGGGGCAACTCCTTGGCATGTTAAGTGTTGAAGGACATAAATCAGCATCCTCATCTATTGGAAGATGATTTTCAGTTAGACAACTGATATAACATCATATCACAGCAACACTGAAGGGGTTTAAATTACAGTATATTTTAGGGATGTTGATTCAAGATGGTGACACAGGAAAATCCTAAAGTCATCTCCCATGGACAAACCAATCTACAGCTATATATGGAAAAATTTCCTCTGGAAAAAAAACCCTAAAAATTAGTGGACAGATGAGGAATAAAACACATGCAAGGGGTAGGAAAGACTGAGACATAATCTCACCATAAACCACATCCCCAGCACCTAAACCCACAGTCAGGAGGGGATGAAGGACCCAGAGCTTCTCCCTGAGGAGTGAAGGGTTCATGTTCAACATTGGGCACCCTGACTTTTAAGACCTGCCCCCGACTGATGACCTCCCAAAACATCTAGCTATGAAAGCCAGCAAAGCTCATAGCCACGGAGCCGGCAGGCTATGAAGACCTGAGAGATGTCTCTGGCAGGGACCCTGCAGAAGCTGCTTTTTGTTTTTTTGTTTTTAATTTTTTTTTTACATTTATTTACTTTTGAGAAACAGACAAAGCATGAGTGGGGGAGGGGTAGAGAGAGAAGGAGACACAGAATCTGAAGCAGGCTCCAGGCTCCAAGCAAGCGGTCAGCACAGAGCCTGATGCAGGGCTCAAACTCACTAACCATGAGATCATGACCTGAGCCGAAGTCGGACGCTCAACCAACTGAGCCACTCAGGCACCCCAGAAGCTGCTTTTTGAAAGGGCACCCAGACTTGTTGTGAAAGAGGCATGTTTGCTCATTTTAAAGTACTGCACCGAGGGACAGAGGCTTGCTGAGATACTCTTGGGGATGGACACCAGTGGGTGTCCTTACTGTGCTTCAGAGCCCCAGGATCTCCCAGACAGGAGCATGTGCATGTGTCTGGGGTATCCAGTGTGTCTGGTGCATCGGGTTTTGAGGCTGCCACCCAGGGATATCCTTTGATTTCCTGGCTCTGGAGGCTGTGGGGCTTGTACTGTAATTTAATGCTTTTCTATCTTAGAGATGTACATTGGAGGCTATCTATCTAGATGACCCCTTGTGTTTTGCAGATGTGGAAACTAAGGCCTAGGGAAGGTAAGGGACTTGTTAGAGAGTTAACTTTTTTTGAGAGAGAGAGCGAGAGAGAGCAAGCATGAGCAGTGGAAAGGGACAGAGGGAGAGAGAATTTCAAGAAGGATCCATGCCCAGCACAAACCCTGACACAGGGCTTGATCCCATGACCCTGGGATCATGACCTGAGCTAAAATAAGAATCAGACTCTCAACCAACTGAGCCACCGAGGCACCCTGAGAGTTCAAAAAAAAAAAAAAGGCTACAGGAGGGACTAGAGTTCCTTGTCTTCTGGCTTTTAAACAAGTGCTTGAAGTCAAATATGTTCTAGCCCATCCAGCTGGCTTGGAACAAAGAATCAAGTCACTATTTATTGAGATCTTCCTATGAGCAGATACAAGGAAACCCTGTGTGCCAGTTATCAACGTATTGCCTCTCAATTTTAATTTCTCCCTTAATACATGCTCTGCAATAATGGATAGATTTTTCTTATGTATCTCCCTTTTATAGTGAGTGCGATGTTAAGTAGAGGGTGCTGCAGCAATATTTCAGAAGGGAGGTCTTCTACTGTTTTCTGTCACTGCATGAACAATCAGTGATGTTGGAGTGAGAGCATTGGGTTGTGCTTGGCCCCAGCCATTTTCCTAGAATGCAGTCCTTTGATTTCCTTGCAGCCCTGGCCTGGCCTATGGGGCCCTGTCAACCCTGACAGCAACCTGCAATGATGCCCTGTCACATACCCTCAATTGACTGCAGCTCTTGTGTGCCCCACAGATTCCTGAAGACTTGTTCCCTCCTGCCCATGGTCTGAAGACCAGCTCTTGCCCATGCAAGCTAGCAAAATCTGCGATCCCATGGGCTGCAACTACATGTTCAACAAAATCTGAACCCCAACCCAAGGGTGAGTCCTTCTTCCATGTTTGTCTTTCCTGTATACTCTCCCTCTGTCCTAGTGTACCCTATGAGGCTTCTTTATAAGAAGAATATCTTATATCTTATAGAAGAATATCTTCTATATAAGATATACTTATAATTATTCTCCTATCAGAGTTCAGTAATTCTTTATATTATGCTTCTCATATTTATATCATTTTATGATTCTTGTCTCCTGATTGGACCCAGACTGATAAACCCTGCCAAAGATGGAGTCATAGCTATCAAACTAAGAAACACAGCACCAAGAACAGTGACAAACAAAAATCTCCCATTGAAGATGCTGTGAATGGAACCAAGTCACCCAAAATGCCTGGTTACTACTCAGCTCTCAGCTACAGAACAGAAGTTCTTTTTTGCTGAGTGGAATATGTGAGTTTAGGTGAAAGCCTAATTGTTTGGGATCACAGACAGGATTTGATAGACCATGAGGTTAAAAAAAAAAAAAAAAAAAAGGAAGAAAGAAGGTGAAGCGTAAGGTAGCTGGAAAGGTAAAGAACATATCAGGAAGTGCAGAATTAGGTTATTCTGACTTTGGTTAAACTGAGTCCTGCCTCAAGGTATGCCACTAGCAAGAAGAGAGTCTGCCCACAGTAACCCTCCAGCCCAGGATTAAATGAGCTAATCCAGCTACGCCAGAATAATAGGGCATTCCCAATCCCTGTGTAGAGGCCCAGTGGGCCTCAGGCCTGTTGTCTCTGGTTGGAAGGAGCTATATTCAGATCTTGAGGATTGTAAGAAGAGCAAAGTAGGAGAGACAAAACAGAATGTCATCATAGGTCCTACCATCTAAAATGAAGTTTTGGAAACTTTCTTAACAGGGCATTCAAAACAGCACACTTATAGAAAGTATAGAATAAGATAAAAATGAATAGGGTAAATTGAATTGGTGGAGAATAAAACGATGTCAGATAAAGAAGATGTAGCATACTATGAAGGGAGTGAGGGCAAGATTGAGTAAGGGAACACAGTTGGGTGAGTTGTGAATAGTGTTGTTCTGGGAAAGCTTCACAAAGAATGGGAGTTCTCCAAATCTGATCTTTGCTGTGGGATGAAATATAAAATGTAACTGCAAACTTCCATTTGCCCCTGAGGGGAAAGCAGGCCAGCTACTGAAGGTTTCTGTGTTGACCCAGAATTGCAGCCATGGAGTCTTCAAGGGACTGGCTCCATCAGAGATGAGGGTAGGTCCTGTCTGCAGAGGTGTTTTCCTGGTGTGCAATGTTTCCCGACCTGTTCTGCCCTGAAAGCTTTCCCTGAAATGCCCCTCTGCTCTGCTCTGTAGGCTGCAGGCTGAACGCTTGTGAACATTTCCTGCATCTCAGATTGGGGGAAGTTGGGGTTAACCTGTATTTCCAGACTTCTGACCATCATTACTAGCCTTCTAGCCTGAATTCTGAAGACGCTGACGCTATTTTCTAGGTGAAGAAAGACATCTGCCCCTTCCCTCACCTCTGGCTCACCCATGGCCACTCCAGTTATTTTGTATTAGAACCTCTCGTTCTGTAATCAAGCTAACTGAATCTGGAGGTCTCACACAGACCACACAAGCACTGGATGGAAGAGATATTCTAGCGGCCCCTGCCTCCCTCTCCTTCAATCAGCAACTACATGCACGGGGCCCTTGCTGCAGGCCAGGCACCAGGCTCAGCACAGGGTGCAGTTATGAAAACACCTGCTTTTTCAGATTTGAAAGCCTATTGTGGAGACCCAAAATATGCATGGAAGTGATGCAGGAAGGACCATGGGCTTCTGTGAAAAGCAGGTGGTGGCCAAACCAGGTCTGAAGGAAGGAGAGGCTTCTCAGAAGTGACATGTCAGCTGTTGAGACTAAGCAGGGATTGGCAGCTGACTGTCTTCTCACTCCCAGGTGTCCAGACCCTGCATTTCCCAGGTCCCAAAGGGCCCCCAACCTGGTGCCTCATCCCAACTTTCTTTTCCCAGGAGACACTGCATTTCCCCTGTCACTCCACACTCACCCCCAAAATGAAGGAAGCAAGCCCCTATGTCATGTTGTCTTGAGTCCTTTGTAAATCTTGGTCACAGTCACATCACCTGAGATACCATTTTGACTACACCACTAATGAGCTTTGTGAATAAGGCAAATTAGATTTCTTTTCTCACCCCCAATTTTCCTTAATCTGAAAAATGGAGTTGGGTATACCTTCTTACCTAAAGAGAAAAGAGAAAGAGTAAATGAAATAGTAGTGTTTTTGATCCCACATGATAGTAGGAGACTTTAAAGTGGTAGAATTATCTCACAGATAAATTTCTGTTAGACCATCCCCATCCCCTCCCATAGTGTCATTAATATAATTATCGGCAGCAACAGCACAAAAAAATAACATATTTATTGCTTTCTTTGGCTTCTATGTACAGCATTCTACAAATGTGTTTCAATCATTTAATCTTTCCAACAGCTCTGAGGTAGATATGCTGGAGGAGGGCATTAAGAGAGTATGACCACTGGTTGACCCACAAACTGGGCCTGAGCAATCTTTAAGCTCTTTCTTCCTCCACCCTGTCTTTGGGATTTACATTCTCCCTACTATTCCCATACCAGCAGCCATTTACAGGACACAGCCTGACAGTGTAAGTGTTGTTGAGAGCATGTGGACTGAATTGACTGAAGCAATTACTGCCTTTATATAAACTGAAGATTCTGGCAAACAGGTATAAACATCTACCTGTCTCACAGCTGCCAAAGACAAGCCTCTATGTAGGTTCCCTTGCTTATTAAACCTGCCACCTACCAAAATAAAGTGGTCTGCCTCCACATACAGGGGCCAGTTTCAAATTTACCTGGGTACCTCCTGAGCTTATTAATCAAGATATTACTATTATTCCCATTTTTCAGATAGATGCGAGGAAGGGAGATGTTAAGTAATCCATGCATGATTACACAGCCAGGAAGTGATGGAATCCAGAGCATTTGTGCCTGTCAGCACATCACATCTGACCTCCCTCCCCCCACCCCGACTATGCTTCCAGACCATCCCTCACTCTGCCCTGGAATTTTTTTCTGTGGTCCACAGGGAAAGGCAGAAGCATCCTTTTCTTAATGGCACCACAGCAGGGCTGTCATTTACATGCTGCAAGCACAGAAAATTTCCAGCCGCTTCTTCAATAGGCAGGCACACAGAGTTACAGAGTGTGACAGAGCCCTGTTCTAAGTCACCACTGGGAAAGTAATTTCATTTAGTGGTTCAGAAGCAGCAGATGAAATGGAAGCCTCCTGCCAAAAGTGCTAGATGTCCTTTTAAACAACAGCATCAACCTGTCTTTGCAGACAGCAGCATGTGAATTCAGGACAATAGAGTCAATTACCCCTATTCCGATCTCTGGATTAAGTTCAAAAGAGTAGATAGAGAAAATAAGAGGGTTCCATAAGCCTAGGACCTTTTTGTTACCCTGAGATGTTCTGGATACCAATTATCACTGTTGATGCCCAAGATAATCGCACAATACTCACTCCTCTTCTCTGTTGAAGCTCTTGGGAGACTTGCTTTCAAACAAACAGCAGATTCAGAGTCCTGGATGGTATATGCCCAAGGCACTCTTCCAGAAGCTCACTTTCAATAGAATTGAATCTGTTACAATTTGGAGGAACACCCTAGAAATATGCAGTGTGGAGTACAGTAATAAGACAGGAGGTAAGACAAAAATGAGTGAAACAAATAAACAAAAAAGAAAAATATGTCTGTTGGAATAAAATAGTCATGTCAGGAAATGACATATTTTCTGAAAGGAAACTAACCACATGTCTGCTGGATGGCCTGGCGGCTCCATCTACACCTGCCCCCCTTCTTCCCCCTCCCCACTTGGCTACCCTGTGGGTCTTCCGACAAAGACTTAGCTCACCAGGATGGAGCTAGTTCATCTGCCCTATAAAGTAAACTTTATAGTAAAGTTTATAGTAAACTGGCACATACTAGCACTGGTATGTGAACTCCCTCATCTATTGACCTCTGGGCTCCCTTTTTCCAGCAAGACCACTACCTGCAACCAGAAAACTCACTGAACATGGTTAGCCAGGTGTTTTCTGCTCACTTTCCAAGGTCTCTGTCTTAATTTAGGCTGCTATAACCAAATTTCACAGATTGGGTGGTTTGTAAGCAATAGAAGTTTGTTTTTCACAGCTCTGGAGGCTGGGAGTCAGAGACCAAAATGCAGGGTTCTGGTGAGGGTTCTCTTCCAGTTTGCAGACTGACATCTTGATATGTCCTCATGTGCTGGCAAAGGTGAGCTAGCTTTATGGGGTCTCTTTAATGAGGCACTAATCCTATGCATAAGGGCTCCTTCTTCATGACCTAATCACCGGGAAAGACCCCGCTTCCTCACATCATGGCCTTGGGCAATAAGATTTCAGCATATGAATTTCAGAGGGACACAATCATTCAGACAACTGCCTTCTCCATACACATGTAAAGTAGCAGCAGGGTTGTTTTCATGGAGCATGTCCCATGATGTCTCCAGCTGTGTCTATTAAGCACCCTACACACAACACCGCTGATCTTTTTACATACTCCCCAACAAATCCCACTTTGTGCTTCTGTCACTAGAGGTGCCTGTCCCTGCCCTGTGGCGTGACACTTATATGATAACATGCAAAAGGAAGTAAATCTTCTCACTTTATAGTAGTTTTTATTCCAAATAAAATCAGACTCAAGGAGGAATAATAGTGGAAAGGGGCACCACAGTCTTTGGAGTGAGACAGATCTGGGATTGAGTCCTGGCCCTGGAAATATGACCTATACATCCTGAGGCCATTTCTACAACTTCTTATGGGTAAACTAGAGTTACTAATGCCCACATATTTTGCAGGATTTCATGAGTTTTAGCAAAACGTAATAAAAGTTCATTTCCCTTCTAATTCTACTCTTTAGCCTCTTTCTTCCAAGACTTACCTGACTTAATTTTTAATATTTGTTTTTGAGAGAGAGAGCATTCATGCATGTGTGAAAGAGAGAGAGAGAGAGGGGAGGTAGAGATAGAGGGGGACAGAGCATCCGAAGCAGGTTCCAGGGGCTCCATACTGAGAGCAGTGAGCCCAATGCAGGGCTGGAACCCACAAACTGTGAGATCATGACCTGAGCTAAAGTTAGATGCTCAAGCAACTGAGTCCCAGGTGCCCCACCAGACTTAATTCTGATTAAAGTTTGGCTGTTGTCAGAAGTCAAATCATTTTCGTATGATGAAGTTTTATCACTACTGAGTTACAAAGAAAAAAATACCACAGGTTTTGAATACAATTCATAAGACCATTTTTCAATGGCCTTAGTATTACTTTGAAAGTAATAATTGGCATTTCATGAGTTTTGGCCTGTTGGAATAAAATTAGTTAGATGTCTGGTGGTGGTCAATCATGCCATTGTTAAGCACTGCTCTTCTGAAGGAACCACTCTGCCCTGTGAGAAGTACGAGACTGAGTAATATCCAGTCTTAGTTTTCCTACCCAACTGATAGATATGTTTTCAGAACTGAAGTAGGAAAATGGCACATGAGAAACACTCTGTAACTATGTAAATAAATAGGGGGAGTAATGGTCAGGAATCTTTTAGTCACAAACTCAATTTGTTTAAGCAAACAAAAAAGGGAGGAAATTTTATTCCTCAAGCGGTTAAAATCCAAGAATATTTGGCTTCAGGTATGGCTGGATGAAATGATCCACTGATGTCATGTGTGTGTGTGTGTGTGTGTGTGTGTGTGTGTGTGTCTGGGTGTCTGGGTGTTGTGTGTACTCCGGTCCAGCATTTTTCCCTTGTTGACTTCTATTTCAGACAGGTGCTCCTTTGTGTTAGTGAGACCCTCAGATTCTTGTTCTCAGAGTTTAGCAACTATGGTGGAAAGAGCTTCTCTTTCTCTGTTAATTATAGCAAAAGTCTCAGATTGTATCTCATTAGTCCAGTAAGGATCATGTGACCTTCCATGAACCAATCACTGAGGCCCATTCGATGTAATGCTATGATTGGTGAGGCACCGCTCATATGCCCTTCCTTGAAACTGAGGGACTAGGGTCGGTTTTCCCTAATCACATGGAAAAAAAAATAGGAAAATCAAGGTGATGTTTCCTGAAGAATGGGAAATGTATGCTGGACATGCAAAAACACTATGGAGTGTATTGGTTTAACTTATATTAGAATGTGAGTGTCAGAATAACCCACATTTATAGTGGTTTAAGCAAAAATAGATGTTTATTTCTGTCTCATATTCAAGAAGCCCAATAGTACATCAGAACTGTTAAGTCACTCAAAGTTGTAAGAGATCCAGGCTCGATTACTTTGTTGTGCTTTATAGTATTTCTATTCTAAAGGTTGACTCATAGTCCAAAATGTATGCTGCAGCTCCAGCTATTACATCCCATTCTGCCCAACACATAGGAGGAAGCATACAAGAGATGCAGTCCTCACCACATCTTTAAGATCACTTCCAGTTATATCCCTTTGAGTGGAACATAGTCATTTGGCCATATCTAGCTATAAAGGAGGATTTGGAATATATGGCGTTTATTCTCAGTTACCGTGCACTAAACCAAACTTTTGGAGTTAAAATTAAGATTTTTTAGACAATAAGGATGAATACTAGGAGAAAACTAGAAGTCTTTACCACACAGATTTAAATAAATACTTACTAGTGCAAATAAGGAGTAAGTGTTAATAAGACAAAATAAAAGAATGACTGTGTTTGACTTTATATTTCTGGAACACTTAGCAGCTATAATTCAAGTTGGTCTCTTGACAACACAGCCAAATTAGGGAATCATTGATTCTGAAGAATACTAACTAATGATAAGAATAAAATAGATGCAGCCAGATACTTAAAGCATATCACTTATATAACTTTAGACACTCATCAAATACATCCTTTTGAGAATAATAAGGAGACAACTTTTTAGATATTAGGGGTTTATAATTTCAGATCTTCAAATCATATCACAAATAGCAAGCAGTTTGTATGATCACTTTGAGAATACTCTTTAAGTGTTTCCCTAGTTCTATTATTAAGGAATCAGAATCAAAACCAAGACAACAAAAAATCTAAGAACTCTATATAGTCTACAGAATACAATGAAGAGCCTTATTTCAAAGATCATCACCATTATAGTTTTAGTCTCTCACCTAGAGGTTCCTACCACCACCAGTGCTGCAGAAGAAGTATGCATTCATTCTGCACTGTCCCCACATTTTCTTTTGGTGGTGATGGGAACTCTAGGTAAAACTTCCTGAAACATTTCTTTTTATAATTGCAAAACCATTAAAGAAAAACAAATGAGCACATCAGGAGAGAAATAATAACTAAAATAAAATAAAGAAAATAAAAAAGAAAGCACTCCAAATGCCAAATAATTGGAAAAAGATGATCAAAGATAAATGTAATCAATTTTTGTAATTGTTTAACAAAGACAAAAATAATTATCAGATGTTCATCAAAATAAATGTAAAAAGCATTATTCTGAAAAGAACAACTATAATTCTAAAACTATGTTATAGATTTATGACATAATCCTCCCAGAAACTAATATAACAAGAAGACAATAATCAGTGAAGTAATAAAGACATGAACAATTAATAGTGTATTGGATGTATTAAATATATGAAATATATGTTGGAACACACATACACACATTTACATGCATACAATGAAGAATATACACTTTTTGGATATACATATAACATTCATAAAAAGAAACCATTTTAGACCTTTGTAATAATCTCAAATTCCAAAAGATCAATATGTAATTAAAAGTTTCTGGTCCAACCATAGTGAAATAAAATTAGAAGCTAATGCCAAAAGTATAGTTAACACATTTCAAATGTTTGGGGACTAAATAACATGACCAAGAAACCCAGAGTTAAAAAAAAAATGTAAAGAAAATTAAGAACTACTTAGAACTGAATAGAAATGAAACAGTTCAGAAAAAATTTGTTTGACATAGCTAAGGCAGTGCATAGAGAGAAATTGATTATTTCACATGCATTCACTAGGAACTAAGAAAAGTTAAAAATAGACATCTTTATTATTTATTTCCTATTTATCTCTTTGTTACTCTCTTCCAATTCATTGACTTAAATGTTGTACTTGAGTGACTAATAAGTATATGAAAGTGATGCTCAGCTTCATTAGTATTCAGAGATAAGCAAATGAAAACAATGCAATACGACCTGATTTGTTACCCACATCTGCAAATCCAAGATACTTCTTTACTATATATGCATTCCAGCCACCAGGAAAAGAAGTAAGGAAATGGAGAGCAAAGGGGGAAACCCTTCCTTTTAAAAGGACATGAGAGATGCAGATGCACACATGACCATATTTCATATCCCATGGTCCCGAGCTTGGTGACATGACTACATATGACTATACCTCAGAGCCTTTTGAGCATCTGGGGATGCGTGCTGTTTGCAAGGGTTCCAAACCTTCCAAACCCTAGGTTTTGGATAATAGGTTTTCTATTATCCAAACCTAGGAACAGCAGAATGGACAGCAGTCATGCTCTGTCTCAAGTGGCATGCTTAAGTGCATTTTCTTAAACTCTCAGACTTCTGTGGGGATTCCAACACCCTGTATTCTCAAATAGTTTAATTGGTTGTGAAAAAGATTTGCTGCTCAGATTTGTCATTTCAAAACAAGATCAAAAATAGCTTTGGAAAGAAGAAAAAGGTATGCATGCAAATGCTCTTTTAGGAAACTATTTAGTCCAGTGTTTAATTATTTGAAGCTTTTTGGGGGCACCTGGGTGGCTCAGTCGGTTAAGCATCCGACTTCAGCTCAGGTCATTATCTCATGGTTTGTGAGTTCAAACCCTGCGTTGGTCTCTGTGCTGACAGCTTGGAGCCTGGAGCCTGGAGCCTGCTTTGGATTCTATGTCTCATTTTCTCTCTGCTCCTCTCCCACTTGTGCTCTCTCAAAAATAAATAAATGTAAAAGAAAAAAATTTAAAATAATTACTTGATGCTTTATAAACATGCACCTTTCATGGAGCTTTTGAAGTAATGTTATCTGCAGTCCTATAAAGTGGAAATAATAGATACTTCAAACCCTGGGGATTGATGGCAGCCAACTACTTATAGTTAAAATTAGTTCTATTTCTGTGTATATTCCATTATTTACTAATGGCTTTATCTTTTCAATTCTTTTCACCCTAAAACAACAATAAGGCCCCCCCCCAAAAAAAAAAACAAAAAAAAACTATAAATCTCTTTGCATGCTGTTAAAAGAATTTTCAATACCTCTTTAGTGCCAACACAATCTCTGGAAAATAAATGGGCATTTGACAAATCACTTAATTGCTTAATTGAATACAAAGTAGAATATTTTCTTTGTGGTGATTGGATCCTCCCAATTGATTTGAAATGCCATAATTTCTTCTGACAGGCTACTTCCTCTGATTTTCCAAGAAACAGACTGGCCAGGGTTATCAATTTTTAAAAAAAACCTAATTTCTGTATTCATAAGCATTTTAGTCTCCAACCTTCAAGGCAAAAATCAAGAGACCTGTTGCCACCTATGACTCACAACAAATAGAAGAAAGCAGGAAAGTCAGAGAGAGTGGAGAGAAAAGTAAACCAAGAGAGGGAGGGCTTGATATGAGGTGAAGAGCTGTTACCCTTTGGGGCCAGTATGATTTTGTAACCACCCAAGTTCAGCAGGACCTGTATCCTCAACCAGCTGCTCGTACAGGAATACATACCACTTTCTGTTATGCCTCTTCTCTGCTCTCCCCCAGCCCACTTAAATACATGTAGATATGTGAGTAAAATCAGTCTAAAATTTATATTTCTTTGGAAGAATGCATAAAAGGGAAAGAGTATAGGAAGTGGTAATACTGTCTGTTCACTGGGGTGTATGGGCTGTCTGTCAAAGTCAATGCCCACGGCTGGATAGGGAATTTATTATACAGGGAAGGATCTAATTATAGCCAGGGAAACATAGCTTCTTTCAGGTGACATATGTCCTTTCCTGTGGCCTGGGCTCTGAAATATGTGTTTGTGTTCATGCATTTGTATATCCTTCCCCCACTCTTCAGAAATCTTGGGAGAGAGTCAGCAGGAATGGGCAGGTACAAGAGGTGCAAAAATGCAAAAGGATGAAGAGGCGGCATGAGCACCAATGGTTGGCAAAGACAGTGTAGGGGGTTGAATTGTGTCCTATAAGAAGGAACATTCACTAGGACTCAAGCCAAAGAGGGCAAGACATCAGAAGGAACTGAAATACAGGTAGCAGTGTTCAGGGAATAAAAACTAAAAAGAAGCTTTTTGGGGGATCAAAAGGTTTTCTATGAGAAAAAGAAATGGAGTGAATGGTATACAAGGGCTTAAAAAAATTAAGATTTCCAATATGATTTTGCACTTTAGTCTATATGAATGTCTAATTTGATTTATCTTTTTAATTTTATTTATTTTTGAGGGGGAGGGAGGGTCAGAGAGAGAGGGAGAGAGAATCCCAAGCAAGCTCCACACTGTCAGCATGGAGCCCGAATTGGGGCTCTATCTCATGAACCATGAGATCATGACTTCAGCTAAAATCAAGAATCAGACACTTAACTAACTGAACCACACAGGCACCCCAGAAGATATAATTTGATTTAAAATTAAACATTAAATTATTTTTTAAAAAAACTGAGAGAGATTGAGATTCAAGTCCTAATCCTAACTAACTTCTCTTGAAGTAGTGTGTGTGTGTGTGTGTGTGTGTGTGTGTGTGTGTACGAGTGTACGTGTTCACACCTCAGTCCTGTTAAAAATTGTGAAAAAGTGCAAATGGACTTGAAGGACCATTTGTGGGTGATGGAAAAGTTCTAAAAGTGGATTGTAGTGATGACTCACAAGTTAAATCACAATTTTTTAAACAAGTCTTGAATTATACTTCAATGAAACTATAAAAAGAAAAGAAAGCTGAGATAAAATTTTCCATGCATGGTATATCTTAAGAGCATCCATATACTTTGTCTATATATTAATAAGAAATCTTTGTGGTTAGCTGCAAGTTAAAATTTAAAAATAATTTCTATACTTTGGGCATGACTCCACCACAGTATTTCTACTCCTTTCCTCTGCATGCTTTAAAATTGCCTTACAACATAAGAAAACCCTCATAATGATTCAAATAAGTAACTAATCTGTATGTTTAAGTACATATTTAAAATCTCTGCGCCTGGGTTATGTTGTATATTTGGATGAATAGAAACAATCCATTTTTTAGTTCTGGCCTTTTAATATCTTTAACATGCAGATATCTCCATGAAGAGTAAGAGCCCATAAACCCACATTTTTAATTTGGATAATATTTTTAGCATTTACTTTGATTATAAACTTGTTTCTTCCAAAGGTAGCACATGGTGCAGCATATTGTTACTAATCAGAATCCCTCATCAGGTAAGTCAGAACATTGGGAAGCGGACAAGTCTTGTGTGGCAGAGCACTTCCGCCTCTTAGGTCTAGTGGGACTCCTCGTGATAAACTCTGAACTTGGACAAGTTACAAGTTACTTAAGCTCCATATGCCTTTTTGTAATCTGTAGAGTTTAAATAAAACTTTCACATAAAGATTTTGTGAGGGTTCAATGGGTTTGACATCAGTAGCATAAAGGGAGAAAATGGTACTAAAGCTCCCATAGCCAATTGTGCTTGTCAAAGAGTGGTTATCATAATTCATTTTAGTAGAACTAAATCTCTGTTCTTCTATTTACAGATACAGCTAGGAAAGAGGGGGAAAAACAAAGGCTGAAAACACTGGTCAGTGCCGTTAAATTTAAGATCTGAAGCAGAGAGATAGCACGTTTTTAATAAAGAATCAGATATAGTAGCTATTAAACATTCCAGGAGATAAAGTAGAGGGATTAAAGGTTGTTTAAGACAAGAATGTTTACTATTCTATTCTATTCTGTTTGTGTTATTGCAATGTAACTGAGTTTTCAATTCCCAAGCCTTTCTTAGCTTGCTACACAAACCAAGACTCTGGGTAAATAGTTTGAGAGGAAATCAAGTAAAGGAGCAGAGTTCCATCCCTGGCTTTGTATGAAGCAGAAAGAACAGCTACAGAGACAAACAATATCAAACACTCAGGAGTATGAACCTGAGGCTAGTTCCTGTTGAACACAAGCCCCAGGGAAGTACATTGAACTTCTTAGAGTATAGATGGTTCCATCCATAATGTTTAGACCCCAAACTGAGAGAATTGAGTTATAGATGGAATAATACTTACATTACTTACTGAAGTGGCTGATATAAACATTCTCTCTCTCTTTCTCTCTCTGTCTGTCTCTCTCTCTGGATAGATAGATATATAGATAGATACACACATACATGTATACATAAATATACAATTGAGCCTAATTATTCATGGATTCCATATTTGCAAATTCACCAACTTACTCAAATTTATTGCAGGCCCAAATCAATACTTGTGGCATTTTTGCAATCACCTGTGGACATGCACAGAACAACACAAAAATTGATTCACCCAATGAACACATTCCCAGCCTAGGATGAACAAGGTAATGTTCTGCCTTCTTGTTTCAGCCCTCATACTATACATAAATAACCTTGTGTACTTTATTTAGTGTTATGTTTTTTGTATTTATATTAGTGTTATGTATTTTAGTGTTATGTTTGTTTTTTGTTAGTTATTTTTATTTTGATATCACTGTTTAAATGGCCCCCAAGCAGTGCTGAACTGTTGCCTAGTATCTCTAAGCAAAGAAGTCTGTAATGTTTTCTAGCCTTGACAAAGAAAATATATGTGTTAGATAAGTGTTGTCCATTTCTGAGTTATAGTGCTGTTGGCCATGATTTCAGTGTTAAAGAGTCAATATATATTAACTAAGGTCTGCATTGAGGCACTGCAACACAACCCTGATATTAACCACCCAGGGTCCAGCATCATGCTCCACAGATTAAAGGGTGGTCCCCAACAACACTGCTCTTACTTCAGATCCCACCCACAAGTTTGGGTGCACATATATGGAAATCAACAAGAGTAACTTCAGAAATTTGGCAGAGTGTATGGCTATGAGCCAGGCGCTATCTTTGACAACCTAGAGACCTGTGAATAAATACTGGTAGTAAAGAGGGAAAGCAGGGAGTTCACAGAGGTTTGCTTTTGTTTTGTTTTGTTTAAGGAAGGATGCATGAATAATAATAATTCCAGAAATGGCTAAAGAATACCTATCACCTCCTGGCCTAAAGTTATATAGGTTTGAAGACAAAGCAGTCATCAGTTACTTTAATGCCTTCTTCTGAAAAAATGAGGAGGTGTGCAGTGTTTTTGGAAGGATTACTATAAACAGTTTAAGAATATTGTAATACTGGAGGTTACTTGTAGATTTGCTGTGTGGAAGCTTTTAATATGTTGTCAGCAATCCATGGCTTAACTCAAAAGTATGTGAGTATCATATTTATAAAGACTCAAATATTAAAGCCCTATTATAAATGCAAAGTGTCTACAAAAGATGTGAAGAAAAAAATAAAAATTAAACATCCAGGAAAAGCTACATAGCATATGTTTGCATAGATATTGTGCACGAGTCTGATTAATCATCCTACTTAAGCTGACACAAAATCACCATAAACCTAGAAACTGGAAATTAGGGATAAGCCCCTAGACTGCTTTGAATAAGTAAAGTGTAAGGTGCTAGATGTCATTGTTGAAAAAAATTTTTAATATTTATTTATTTTGAGAGAGAGTGAGAGAGAGAGCAAGTGAACATGAGTGGGGGATGGGCAGAGAAAGAGGAAGGCACAGAATCCAAACCAGGCTCCAGGCTCTGAGCTGTCAGTACAGAGCCCAACACAGGGCTCAAACTCATAAACCATGAGATTATGACCTGAGCCAAAGTCAGACACTTAACCAACTGAGCCACCCAGGCTCCCCTAGATGTCATTCTTAAAATAAGGTATATGAATTTCATTTTCCCTAAGAAACAATTTTAGAACAAATTAAAAGGGTAAAAACCATAACAGTATCCCCTCTGGGGAAAATACAGAGGAAAAGGAAATTATGAAGTAAACATATTCTTTTTCTTGAGAGAGAGGTTGAGAGAGGGAGTTGGGGAAAAGGAGAGAGTGAGAATCTTAAGCAGGCTCCATGCTCATCACAGAGCCCAACACTAGGCTCAATTCCATGACCCTGGGATTATGACTGGAGCCAAAATCAAGAGTTAGACCAACTGAGCCACCTATGTGTCCCAGTAAATAGACATCCTTCCTCAGATTTTTTACCTTTACTGGTGTTGTTACACTACTAATAGAAATATATAGTAGTGAGAAAATGGAAATTAATAAATTGATGTGCAACTCTAATTTACAAAAACTAAACTCCAGCTAAACTGACAATAAAACAATACATTCAAGTTCAAATAGTATTTTAGAAATAAGTAGCTCCTGCATCTAAAAACTGAGCTGAGTATTTAAGATGGAGGAGGAATATGGAGGCCCTGAGCTTGTCTCCTCCCTGAAACACAGCCAGGTCAGCATCAAACCATTTTGAACAACTAGGAAATTGATTTGAGAATTAACACAACAACCTACATAATTTTATCCAAAGAACTTGGCAGGTATGTGGTGAGGAGAGGTGAATGGGGGGAGGGGGGAGAAAATTGAGAAGGGTAGGGAGTCACAGAAGGCAGGGAGCCATTTTTTGCATAGAGAGGAAGGAGAAAGAGAGAAAAAGGGATAGAGTGCTGCATATCTGGATCATGCAAGAAAAGCACTCCTCCTGAAAGTATCAGAAGAGAAAGATTGAAAACCTCCCAGCCAACTGGACAAGAAATTGTTCCCCAAATCACTGACAAGGAAAAGGAGAGAGTTGCAATACCACCAGGATTCTATGAACAGTGGAGTGCAGAGACTGAAGTTCTGGAGCTCAGTACCTGGCGGTGCTCTGGTGAGGAAATATGGTGAATTTCCAGGAGCAGGCAGCTGAGTCTGAAGGGCCCATGTGCCACAAGGGGAAAAACCATTCCCCTGCTTGGGGAGCATTTGGTAGAGACCATAGGGCCTCCCTGCCGGAGTCCAGCTCCAGCAGGTCCAGGGGTTCCCAAAGGATGAACGGTGTTGGCGAAAAAGTGAAAATAAAACAAAACAAAAATAAAAATAAAAATAAAAAACTAAAAAAGCTAAAATAAAAAACTAAAATAAAAAACTAAAATAAAAATGGACACAGACAACAGCAGTGTGTTGAACTGGCCAATTTATTGTAGCAAGCATGGCATTATATTTGCTAGTGATTTCCTTGTCACATATGTTATCTATGTTTTTCTAACATTACCCATTTCTAAAATTATTCCTTTGTATAATCACCCAATAAGGAATAACATGATTGTTTTGTCATAACGTTCCCTCCTGCCCTTTGCTTATTGATTAATTTTTTTATTGTTTTTATTATGTATCTATGTTTATCTATAATTTATAAAGTATTTGCTTTGCTGTTTTCATGAAAGGTCATTTATCTCTCAACACCTCAAGTGGAACAGTTACAGGGACATGACCTCTTAGTTGTTTTCCTGAACCATTCGTGGTTTTGAAGAACAGAAGTGTTCGCTTGGGTCCGAGATGCCAGGAAGGGGGCCCCACACCTTATACATTCTCACACCTTAGAAACCCACACGTTATACATTCTCAGAGAGACCATGCACCTAGGAACCAATGAACCACTCTGTAGCTTAACCGACTAGGTTCAGTCATCATCTGGAATGCCTTCTGGGGGCCAAGTGGGCCTAGGGGTCAGAGTGACCTGTGTCCATAGATACACTTCTTAGTTACTGGAGTGGGGCTTTCAAATCCATATGTCTCTCCTATACAGGCCCTCTTTGCTGGCAAAGGTATGAGGCTATCCTTCCTGTAAGTAGAGGAGTCTCCATAGGGGATGGCAAGGGTTAAACGTAAGGCCACACAATTTCTTGCAGAGCCTTATTTTCCCTAATGGTTCTTTTCACAGGGGGCCTGCCGAGGGCAATTCCCCAACAGACAATACCCCAGGTAGTTTTAAGGCCAAATTACCTAAAAGAGGGAGTACAAGAAGCTTCACTGTCGGCAGGCTGCCTTGCAGTCACCAATCCGTCCATGGCCTGGGCTTTGCCACTGAGGCTGGGATAGCTCGGCTTCCAGCACCTCCCTACAGGCAAAAGTCTTGGCAGACCCTGGAGAGCAGCTATATTTGCAGATATTGGGACAAAGATGTCAGAATGCAGCAAAACTTGGTGCTGACTGTGTGTTGTGATTTACCATAAATTCGGAGACTCTCCTGCTGCTGCGCCATCCCATGAACATTTTCTGGAGCAATCCAGCACACAGCCATTGCTCATGAGACCCTCCCCCAGAGAATCAGTGTGGGTCTAAGCCATGGGGGTGTCTGAAGTGTGAGGTTTTGAAACATAGCCCCATCTGAAATAAAACTCTGGAGGGAGGTGCTGCCTGGCATGCAAACAGCTTAGACACAGACAGGAAAGAGCAAAACTTTTTTATTCTATTTATTTTCTTTCGTTTTTTATTCTATTTTATTATTTAAAATTTTTTTCACGTGTTTATTTTATTTATTTATTTATTTATTTATTTATATTTTTTAATATGAAATTTATTGTCAAATTGGTTTCCATACAACACCCAGTGCTCATCCCAAAAGGTGCCCTCCTCAATACCCATCACCCAGCCTCCCCTCCCTCCCACCCGCCCATCAACCCTCAGTTTGTTCTCAGTTTTTAAGAGTTTCATGCTTTGGCTCTCTCCCTCTCTAACCTCTTTTTTTTTCTTCCCCTCCCTCATGGACTTCTGGTAAGTTTCTCAGGATCCACATAAGAGTGAAAACATATGGTATCTTTCTCTGTATGACTTATTTCACTTAGCATAACACCCTCCAGATCCATTCATGTTGCTACAAAAGGCTATATTTCATTCTTTCTCATTGGCACAAGTATTCCATTGTGTATATAAACCACAATTTCTTTATCCATTCATCAGTTGATGGACATTTAGGCTCTCTCCGTAACCTGGCTATTGTTGAGAGTGCTGCTATAAACATTGGGGTACAAGTGCCCCTATGCATCAGTACTCCTGTATCCCTTGGGTAAATTTCTAGCAGTGCTATTGCTGGGTCATAGGGTAGATCTACTTTTTATTATTTAAAAATTTTAAAAATTATTTATTTCAACTTTTTTTCCTTTCGGTTTTTTTTTCCCTTTTTGCTATCAAGTTTTTCTCAACAAGCAGACTAAGATCTAGCTTCCTTTATTTTATTCTTTTGGTTTTATTTTTACTTTTTCTTTTCTTTTTAAAATTTTTTTCTTTCTCCAAAATGACAAGATGGAGGAATTCAACCCAAAAGAAAAAAGAGGAAGAAATGATGGCCAGGAATTTAATCAACACAGATATAAGTAAGATGTCTGAACTAGAATTTAAAACCAGTATTATAAGAATACTAGTTGGGATTGAAGAAAGTATAGAAGACACCAGAGAATCCCTTTTTGCAGATATAAAATAACTAAAATCTAGTCAGGTGGAAACTAAAAATGCTGTAACTGAGATGTAATTTCAAATGGATGCCATGATGGCAAGGATGGATGAAGCATAGCAGTAAATCAGTGATATAGAATGTAAAATTATGGAAAATAATGAAGCTGAAAAAAAGAGAAAAACAAAGGAAAAAGACCATGAAACAAGACTGAGAGAATACAGTGACTTATTAAAGGGAAATAACATTTGTATCATAGGAGTCCCAAAAGATGAAGAGAGAAAAAAGGGACAGAAGGTTTAGGTGAGCAAATTACAGCTGAAAACTTACGTAATTTGGGGAAGGACACAAACATCAAAATCCAAGAATCACCAAGAACTCCCATTAGATTCAACAAAACAGACCATCACCAAGGCATATCATAGTAAAATTCACAAAATACAGAGACAAGGAAAGAATCATGAAAGCATCAAGGGAATAAAAGTCCTCCACCTAAAAGAGAAGAAAAATCAAGTTTGAAGCAGATATTTCCACAGAAACTTGGCAGGCCAGAGGGAGTGGAAGAATATATTTAACAGGCTGAATTAGAAAACCATGCCACCAAGAATTATTTATCTAGCAAGGCTGTCATTCAGGATAGGAGAGATAAAGAGTTTCCCAGCCAAGCAAAAACTAAAGGAGTTTATGAGCACTGAACCAGACCTACAAGAAATTTTAAGGGGGATTGTCGAGTGGAGAAAATCAAAACAAAATGAAACAAAAGACCAAAAGCAACAAAGACTAGAAAGGACCAAAATCACCAACTGTACAGGAGACACAGTGACACTAAATATGTATCTTTCAATAATCACTCTGAATGTAAATGGACTAAATGTTTCAATTAAAAAGACATATGATATCAGAATGAACTAAACAAACAAACAAACAAAAAACAAGATATAACTATATGCTCCCTACAAGAGACTCATTGTAGACCTAAAGACACCTGTAGATTTAAATTGAGGGGATGGAGAAACATATATCATGCTAATGGACATCAAAAGAAATCCCAAGTAGCCATAGTTATATCAGACAAACTAGATTTTTTTTAAAAGACTCTAACAAGAGATGAAGCAGGGTACTATATCATAATGAAGGGGTCTATCCACCAAGAGGATCTAACCTTTGTGAATATTTATTCTCACAACCAGAAGCACCCAAATATATAAATCAGTCACTAACAAACATAAAGAAACTCATTGATAATGATGGAAAAATAGTAGTGGACTTTAACACCCCACTTACAACAATAGACATATCATCTAAGCAGAAAATCAAGGAAACAGACTTTGACTGCCACACTAGACCAGATGGAATTAGCAGATATATTCAGAACATTTCACCCTAAGGCAGCAGAAGACGAGCACTCTTCTCAAGTGTACATAGAACATTCTCCAGAATAGATAACATGCTGGGTCACAAATCAGCTCTCAACAAGTACAAAAAGATCGAGATCATACCATGGGTTTTTTCAGACCACAACACTGTGAAACCTGAAATCAACCACAAGAAAAAATTTGGAAGGACCACGAATACTTGGAGGTTAAAGAACATCCTACTAAAGAGTGAATGGGCCAACCAAGAAATTAAAGAGGAAATAAAAAAGTACATGGAAACCAATGAAAATGAAAACACAACAGTCCAAAACTTTTGAGATGCAGCAAAGGGGGTCCTAAGAGGGAAGTATATAGCAATCCAGGCCTTTCTTCCTAAAGAAGAAAGAAATGTCTCAAATGAACAACTAATCTTACACCTAAAAAAGCTGAGAAAAGAACAGCAAATAAAACCACAAACCAGCAGAATAAGGGAAATAATAAAAATTAGAGCAGAAATAAGTGATATCGAAATAATATTTTTTAAAAAAAAATAGAAGATATCAATGAAACTAGGAGCTGGTTTTTTGAAAGAAAGAAGTAACAAAAGTAGCCAGGCTTATCAAAAAGCAATAGGAAAGGACCCAAATAAATAAAATCACAAATGAAAGAGGAGAGATCACAACCAGCACTGCAGAAAAACAAAGAATAATAAGAGAATATTATGAGCAATTATATGCCAACAAATTGGGCAATCTGGAAGAAAAGGATAAATTCCTAGAAACATAAACTACCAAAACTGAAAGAGGAAGAAATAGAAAATTTGAATAGAACCATAACCAGTAAATAAATTGAATCAGTAATAAAAAAAAAATCTCCCAGCAAACAAAAGTCCAGGGCCAGATGGCTTCCCAGAGGAATTCTACCAAACAATTAAAGAAGATCTAATGCCTATTCTTTTGAAGCTGTTTCAACAAATAGAAATGGAAAGTAAACTTCTAAACTCATTCTGTGAGACCAGCATTACCTTGATTCCAAAACCAGATAAAACCCCACTAAAAAGGAGAATTACAGACAAATTTCTCTAATGAACATGGATGCAAAAATTCTCAACAAGATACTAGCAAATTGAATCCAACAATACAGTAAAAGAATTATTCACCACACTCAAGTGGGATTTATTCCTGGGCTGCAGGGGTGGTTCAGTATCTGTAAGCCAATCAACGTGATATACACCACATTAATAAAAGAAAGGATAAGAACCACATGATCCTCTCAATAGAAGCAGAAAAATCATTTGGCAAACTACAACATTCTTTCTTGATAAAAACCCTCAAGAAAGTAGGGAAAGAAGGAACATACCTGCAATCACCCACCTACCCCCTGCCTTCCTGCACTCACCCACTTGCCCCAATGCATACCTGCCCACCTGCACACACCTACCTGTCCCACTGCATGTACCCAAACACCTTCATTTCCCCTGCAGGCACCCACCTTCCCCCTGTGTGCACCCACCTGTCCCCCTGACCCTCTGTAAGCACCCCTCTGCAAGTACCCACTTGCCCCTGCATGTATCCATCACCTCCCCACCTTCAAACACCCACCTGCCTCCTGTGTGCACCCACCCTGCTTCACTCCTCTGGACTCACCCGCCTTCCCCCCTATGCATACCCATCTGCCCACCTTTATGTACCCATATGCCCCCCTGCCCCTGTGCAAGCACCCACCTACTCCTGCATGCACCCAACTAACCCTAACCCACCTTCCCCCTTGGCCCTGATGAACACACCCACCTGCTTCATTGCACGTGCCCACCTGCCCCTTGCACACATCTGTGAGCCCCCCTGCAATCACCCACCTGCCCCCTGCCCCCCTACATGCACCCAACTGCCTCACTCCTTCTGCACACACCCACCTGCCCCCCCCCATGCACTCACAGTCCTTCCTCTCCCTGCATGCACCCACTAGCCCCCCTGCATGCACCCTCCTGCCCCTCTGCACACACCCAGGGGCAGCTATTCCACATCTTCCTCTAGGAATCCCTTGCCCCAGTTACAGGGAAAAGATGAGGCTAAGCAGTCCTGGGGACACCCGGTTCACCCAGAGGAAAATCCCAGGGCACCACCTCCCAGGGAGGAAGGAGAGCCTAGGCCTGCAGCAGGTGTGTCCAAGTCCCTGACGCGCCTGAGAAGCTGCATGACACGACTGGAGCCAGGGAAACTCTCATCTAAGTTGGAACATGAAGATTAGAGTTTCTGTCAGGATCTTCCTGGATTCAGGTCCTACATTGCTGGAGGTTTATCTTAGGGGAAAGTGCATGAGTGGAACTTCTGACTTGTCCTGTAATGTCCTCCTTGGTGGGAAGGTCTGCATGGGTGACGAGATCCCTGGCGGTGGGCGGCTTTGGGGCCTCCAGGAGGGCGCTGCTCTGCCCTCAGCGGTGTCCTGCTCTGCTCCCATCTCCATTCTCCAGGTGTCCATGAAACAAGCAGGGAAATGGAATTGCTGGTGAAGAGGCTGCCTCCCCTCACTTGCTTGGAACTGTCAGGCCTGATGCTCATGGGATCACTAATGTCTGGTCATCACCTGCCCGGACTCTGTGACAATGATTTTTCTTTTTGTGACCTACTTTACTATTCCTGAGACTTTCACTCACTGTACAACCATGATTGGTTTAAAGATCACAGGGGGCTCTAATCTGGGCAGTTTTTCTATGTGGCTTCTATAATTTAGTATGTTTTCAGTCTGCATTCATGTTGTGATGTGTTTTAGTACTTCAGTCATGACTTTAATTGTGGTTCAATTTACAAAACATAATAGCGACCATTTAAAAGATTTTAGGTCTACAGTGTATGACACTGAGTATATTCCCATGTGCACACATCACCACCTTCCACCTTGACAATGTTGAAATTTTTACCTAGTGAAAGTCTGTGTATATTAAACATTAACTCCCCATTTCCCTTTCCCCTCTGCTTGCAACTATATTTTACTTTTTGTAAGTGAATTTGATTATTTTGGATATCCCAAACAAGTAGAATCTTATAATATTCTTTTCTGTGATGGATTATTACCTTTGTCATAGTGAATTGAAGGTTCATCCATATTGTGATATGAATCAGTACTATAGTCCTTTGCATGGCTGAATAATATTCCATTGTGTATATATCACCCATTCATCCTTCAATGGACCTTCGGTCGGTTTAGCCTTTTTGACCATTGTGCATAATGGTTCTATGAACTTGGGGGAAGAAATGCAGATTGAGTCCCTGCTTTCAAATATTTGGGGTATATACCATGAGGTCTATTAGCTAATTCTACTTTTAAGACTTTGAGGGACCATCATTCAGTTTTCCCAAGCAGCTGTATAATTTTACTTCATTCCTTGATGTGTTGGAAGATTTCAGTTTATGGATCTACTCCGTGTTGTATATTCATTTACACTTTGTTTGCATATATTTTGTACCATTTTCCAATTGTGAATAGTGTTGCTATGAATATTTATGTTGGTTTTGTTTATGATTATGGTTCTGACTCATAATGTGTGGATCATGGTTATGGTTTAATCCTATGACTTAGCGTATCCAGTTAGAGTTCATGGTGTATGGTTTATAGGTTATGGCTTTATGATTCTATTGTTTAATGCTGTATGGTTATGGGTTTATGATATATGCTTTTTGGTTACACACCCTATGATTTGGATGTTTTAGTATGAGGAGGTGGACAGAAGAGGGAATGAGTGTTATTGGATTTGAGGCAAAATGTTTTTGAGGAGTGAGTGGATGATGGAATGAGCTGGTGTGTGTTTGGAGGGGGAGGGCTTAGGAGGTTCATTGGGTGTTCTCTGTGGAGCTAGTGGGTTCAGAATTTGGAGGGTGATGGTTTAGGGTGAGCAAGTGAGGATTTGAGAGGGTGCTTGTTTAGGTGGCGACAGAATTGGGTGTATGTGTAGAAGGTTTTGGGGATGATTGCTTATTAGTTGAGAGATTAGAGGGATCAGCTGGTTAATGGTTTAGGGAATGAGCATTTAGGAGATAAGAGGGTGAGCCTTGAGTCACTGGAGATAATAGTTAATGTGATTAGGCTGGGGCACGAGATCCAAGGAGAGCTCTGTTGTCCAGAAGACTCACTAGGGAGAGCACTAGGCTCAGTAATGGAGTTTATAGGTTCCAACTTAGAGGTAGAAGAACTTGAGAGAGCTAGGGTTTAGGATCAGGGTACATTCTGAATTCAGATATGTGGTTTGCAAATATTTTCTCCCAGTTTGTGCTTGTCTTTTGGTTCTTTGAACAAGGTTTATCAGAGTAGAAGTTTTAACTTTATAAAGTCTATGTTATCAATTTTTCTCTTTTTTGGATTGGTTTTTGTGTTTGTGTTTTATTTTTTTAATGTTAATTTATTTTGAGAGATCAGCACTGTCTGCACAGAGCCCGATGTGGGATCACAATCATGTGATCAAGACCTGAGTGGAAATTAAGAGTCAGACACTTAACCGACTGAGCCTCCCAGGTGCTGCTTGTGTTTCTACTTTATTTTATTATTGTATGTATTTATGTATGTATGTGCATACATATGGTGCAAAAAGGTGATTTTATTGAAGCACAGGGACGGGACCTGTGGACAGGAAGAGATGCCCTGGTACCATGAGGAGACTGGTTATATACCATGGAGTTGGGGGAGGTAAAGTCAATGGGAAGTTTCCAAAGAGGTTTTCATATGCTAAAGAAGACTCACAGAATACTGGAAGCCTAGCTATTGTCAAGCTAAGGTTGATTTTCCCCCTAGCAAAGCCTTAGCATTAAGACTGTAGGGAATTCCTGGGGAAACATTTTACTCTGCCAGCCTCAAGTATTTGCCAATGGGATGCAGGTTATAAGGAAATATAATTTTATCTGCCATTTCCTGCTGCCTTTGTTTCCTACATCATTTCCTCCTGAACAATTTGACCCAAAAATCTTTAAGGTTCCTGAGGGGGGAAGGTCTTCTTCTGTAACTTCTTTCTGCTGAATAGGGGCATAGTGATGTCCCTACCTGTGGGTCAACATTGGTCACTTGGGGTATTTATATGTTAGAGTTACCAAAGGCAGAGGCAGACAATTCAAGATAGACAACATATATGAACCTCCTTGAGTAGTATGGCTGTGAAGGAGTCTTGGCACCTCTTTCCTTGGCTTCTTCAGGACCCGCTGTGGAGGATTCCAGAGGGCATGGAGCCGCGTCCACAGGGACAGGTACCCAGTCTCCTCCGGACCAGAGGCGGGAGAAGCAGGTGAGGAGAAAGAGAGGCCTGGGAAGGAGGAGCTTCCTGAGCAGGGACGCTGAGGGGGTCGGCTTCTGGGACCCCCTGGGGGAAGGGTCCGCTGTGCTTCCTGCCCAGAGATGTGTCCCCAGCGGGGCTGTGCTGGAGGCTGTCGGGTCTTCCCTCTCTGGGCTCTGGGGCCGTGCGTTTGTGTTTCTGCTCCGCTCCGACTGGGTTCCTGCCGCGTCCTCATGCGGTTCGCGGTCTGGAAGCAAGTGCCTGGGCGGTGCTCGCTCTCCCGCTGCTCTGGCCGGGCGGGGTCCTTCCCACCTCCGCGCGCGGGTCCTATGTCTGCCCCGCGTCTGCGACGGTGTCGTGGGGAGTTCGGTACCAATGGCCCCAGATTTGCAGATCGCTCCGGGCAGGATTGTCACAGGATCGATTCCTCTGCGTCCAGGAGCACAGAGTAGCTTTCCATCCCTGTGCATCTTCATCCATTTCTGTCCCCAGTGTCCTGTCCCCAGGGAGCAGGTCTGTCACCTCCTTGCTTAGATTTCCTCCTGGGCACTTCGTTCCTTCTGATGCGGTTGTAAATGGGACCCTCTTCATTTTGCTTTCCGATGGGTTGTCATGAGCCTGTAGATGTGCACGTGGTGTTTGTGTATTGCTCTCGTATGCTCCGAGTGTACTTATTTATTAGTTCTGTTAACCTTAAATATAACACTGCCGGTTTTTCCCAGCAAAAATGTGTTTATTTGGGAAGAAGAGAGTATTTGTCCTCTCATGACTCGCGTATTTCACTCAGCATGACTGCAAGGCTCAGTCCATGTTGTAGCTGGTGTCAGAATTCCCACCCTTTGTAAGGCTGAGCCATATTCCATTGTGTATAGACCACATTTTGTTTATTTATCTGTCAACGGTCACTTGGGTTGCTTCCGTCTTGTGGCTGTTGTGAAGAAGCTGCTATGAACACGGGAACATGAATATCTGCTCAAGGCTTTGCTTTCCATTTCTGGGGGTGTGTGTGCAGAGGTGGAGTTCTGTGTTAACTTTCTGAGGAACCCCTATACTATTCTCTACAGCTGCACCATGTTACTTTAGTCCTTTATATGACACAATGATATTGCTGTTTATGGGTCTACTCCAGTTTTTTACCCATTCACCCACAAATGGGCATTTGCTTAGATTCTATCATTTGGCTATAGTGAACAGTGTGTACTGCTGTGTATGTTTCTGCATGTGCTATTTTTTTAAAGTACTGTTTTCAGCTCTTCAGGATACACATCTAGGAGTAGAACTGTTGAGCCAAATGGTAATTCTGTGTTTTTATATTTCTGAAGAAATGCCGAACTATTTTACATATAGGCTCCACCATTTTATGTTAACACAAGCATGGCTTAAGGGTTCCAATTTCTCAACGTCTTTGCCAACATTTGTTATTTTGTAGTTTTCTTGACTATAGAAATTCTAGTGCATGTAAAAGGGTATCTAACTTGGTTTAAATCTTCATTTCTATAAGGACTAATGATGTTTAACATCTTTTCATGTCTATTCACAATACATATGATCTCTCTGGGGAAAGGCATATCCAATTCCTTTGTCCATTTTAAAAAGTGTGTTTTCTTGATAAGTTGTACAAGCTCTTTATATATTCTGTGTAACAGACTCTTACCAGACAAATAATGTGCAAATATTTTCTTCCATTGTAGGTATTGTCTTTTCACTTTTGGGATAGCATCTTTTCATGTACAAAGGTTTTTTAATGTTGAGGAAGCTAATTGGTCTTTCTTTCCTTGCTTGTGTTTTGGTGTCAGCTCTAAGAGCATTGTTAAACTCAATGCTCATGAAGATTTATCTCCATTTATTTCTTCTAGAGTTTACAAGTTTATCTCTTACATTTAAGCTTTTGATCCACTTTGAGTTAATGTCTGTATTTGGTGTGAGGGTAAGGGTCCAGTTTCATTCCTATGACCATGGCTGTCCAATTGTCTAGCACCCTTTTTTTGCAAAGACCATTGTTTCCCCAATGTCATGTTGTCCACGCTTGTCAAAATTCAGTTGACCATAGATGAAAGGGTGTATTTCTGGGTTTTCAATTAAATCCCACTGATCTGTGTATTTCTTTATGGCAGTATCACAATGTTTATTTAGTGTTACTTTGTTTGAAGATTTGAAATTGGGAAGTATGAGCTTCTATCTTTGATTTTTTCGATTGTTTTGTTTATTTTGTGGTCCCTTGCTTTTCTATATGACTGTTAGGATGAGCTTGTACCTTTCTTCTCAGAGGCCTTTATGAATTTTCCCAGGAATCACATTGAAATTACATGTTGCCTTATGTACTATCACCATATAGCAATAGTACATTTCAGATTGTCTTTAATTTCTTTCTGCAGTGATTTTTACATCTGTACCCAAGTATTTTATTGATGTTGATATTACCTAAAATGGAATTATTTTCTTAAATTCTTCTTCATAAGATTCACTACTAGTGTATACAAATAAGTGGGATATTTGTGCATCAATATTTTGCCCTGTAACTTCCCTGAATTAGGTGACTAACTCCAATCATTTGTTGATTTTTTAGGAGGTTCTTATATAAGATGATGTCATCTCTGGTTTCTGAATAGATGTAGTTCTACCTTTTCCTTTCACATGTGGATACCATTTTTCTTTGTTCATCGCTCTGGGTAGAACTGTCAGTACAATATTGAGTAATGAGTGCAAAGCCTTTATCTTGGCCTTGTCCCCAGTATCAGAAGAAACCTTACAGTCTTGAAACTTGACAATGATGTTTGCTATAGGTTTGTTAAACAAATTACTCTTTATTCCGACTTTCTTGAGTATATATCATGAACTAGCATTGGATTTTCTTTAGAGTTTTTTTTTTCCGTATCAATGAATGTGATCACATGTTTTCATTTAAAAAATTGTGGTGCATAACAATGCTTGGTTTCAGTGTATTGAATCACCCTTCAATGTCTGGGGTAGACTTGCTTATGGTGTGCAATACTTTTATGTGCTTTGGTTTTATATCGCTGTATTCTCTGGAGGATTCTTAGATCTGTATTTAAGGGACACAGATATGTTTTTCTTTTTTTTTTTTTCGGGTTTAGTGATGTATTGATGTTATATGACTGGGAAAGGTATTAGGTTTAAAGAACTATGGCTGTGTCCAGAATAAGTTATGAGGATGGGATTAGAATGGGTAAAGGTTACAGTCACATTAAGGGTTGTGGTCAAAGAAAAAAGATAAAGTTAGGGGTTAAGGGTCAGAATCTGCATTAAGAACAGGTGAGTAAGATGAGAATCAAGGTGAAATTCAGGGTATAAAGTCAGGGTAAAAGGTCAGGATCAGGGTCAGGATCACGGTGAGAGTTTAGGGGATAGGGTAAGGGTTAGGGTTGGGGTTTAGGGTTAGGGGTTAAGATTAGGGGCTAGGGTTAGAGGTTAGGGCTAGGGGCTAGGGGCTAGGTGCAGGATTAGGATTAGCATTAGGATTTATGTTAAGGGATAGGGTTAAGTTTAGGGGTTAGGAGTTGGAGTTAGGGTTAGGGTTTAGGGTTTGGGTTTAGTGTTTGGGATTATGGGATTGGGGTTTAGTGGTTAGGGGTTAGGGAATAGGAGTTAGGGGTGGCATTGAAGTTGGGGATGGGGTTAGGGTAGGAGATAGGATAGGTGTTTTGGTTCTGGGTTAGGGTGTAGGTTTGTGATTGGGGTGGGGATTAGATGTTAGTATTTAGGGGTTAGCGTTAGGGTTATCATTTGGGTTTGGGTAGGGGTCTGTGTCAAATGTCATTGTCAGGAATAGATTAAGGATAGGGTTTAAGGTTTAGGGTTATGATTACAGTTAGGGTTTAATATTTGGGTTTGGGTTTAGTGTTATGGTTAGTGTTAGGGGTTAGGGATTAGGCGTTCGGCTTAAGGTTTTTGGTTGGTTACTCTTAGTTATAGGTTAGGGGTTAGGGTTGCGGTTTAAGGTTACAGGTTATGGTTTAGGGTATTGTGTAACCGTTAAGCTTCTTCTTGTGTTTAGGGTTAGGTTTACAGTTAGGTTTATGTCCCCATTGGCTACAGGTGCTGAATCCCCAGCAGTGCAGTGGTCAATACAGAGGGCTGATTGGAGGTTGCATGGAAGGCCGCCGGTCATGCATAGTTTTTGGTTGCCAGAGCCAGCCTCGTTTGTACACCATTCTTATAGTCGGGCCTCATGAGTGCCCTAGTGCAGCTCCAGCCAGGATTTGCAAATGACATGGTGATGTTCCACCTTCAATGCCTCGTAATGCTGCACACAGCTTCTGGTCCCCATGGCGTAGTGTTCTCAGACTAGGAATTGGGTCCACATTGGGAAAGAGCCTTAACTAGGGTTAGGTTTCGGTCCCAGGACATCACCAAGGCTGAAGCAACACCAGTCCATTGATCTTCCTGGAGGGCTCAAGTGAGGGCCCATATATGGTTGCTGGTCAGGTGTAAGGTGAGGGTTACAGTTGGGGTGAGGTTTAGGTTGAGGGGTAAAGTGCGGGTCGAGGTTAGGGTTAAGGTTAGGACCCAGAGGCTCCAGGCATTGAAAACTCAGCAGGGCAGTGGTGTCAGACGAGGGCTGAGTGGAGGGTACATGGGAGGGTGCAGGTCAGGTTTAGTTGTGGGTGCCAGGATGAGCCTGGGGTATGGGCCACTCTTCAGTTGTTCCTCAGCAACCCCTTGTGCAGCTCCATCTTGGCTATGAAATAACATGGTGATGTTCCCCATTCCTTAACAGGTAATCCTGCATCGCTTATGGGTCCATATACATGTGTTCTCATATGTACGATTGGGTCCCCATTGGGTGGGACCCTTAGCTAAGGTTAGGATTCGTTCCAGGGACGTCATGAGGGAAAGCGACACCAGTCTCGTGATCTCCCTGGAATGGTACATTGAGGGCCCATGCATGGGTGTGGGTCAGGTGTAGGGATGGATTAGAGTTGGGGTGAGGTTTAGGTTTGGGGGGTACAGTGAGAAACACGGTAGGGTTAGGGTTAGGTCCCAGGAGGCTCAAGGCGATGAACACCAAGCATTATAGTGCACATTACAGTTTGGGTGAGGTTTAGTTTGAGGTCTATGGTGAGGGTAAGGGTTAGTTTTAGGGTTAGGTGTGAGGAGGCTCCAGGCGCTGAAACCCCATCAGGGCAGTGGTCTCCCCAGAGGTCTAAGTGGAGGGCACATGGGAGGGTGCCAATCAGGCTTAGTCTTAGGGTGCCAGATCAGCCTCGGATGTGGGCCACTCTTTGGATGGACCTCAACAACACCCTTGTGCAGCTCCCTCTCTGCTTTGGAAATGACATAGTGATGTTCTGTGTTCCATGCCGAGTAATCCTGCACTGCTTCTGGGTCCCATGCGTGGTGTTCTCAGACTTAGGACTTGGATCCCTATTGGAAGAGAGCCTTAGCAAGGGATAGGATTAACCAGAGATGTAGAGAAGGCAGCCACAACACCAGTCCTGAGATCTCTCTGGAGGGCTGAAGTGAGTATCCATGCATGGGTGTGGGTCAGGTGTAGGGTGAGGGTTACAGTTGGGATGAGAATTAGATGAGGGTTATGGTGACAGTCAAGGTTAGGGTTAGGGTTTGGTCCCAGAGGCTACAAGCCCTGAAACTCCAGAAATGCAGTGATCTCCCTGGAGGTCTGAGTTTGGGGCACATGGGTGGGTGCTGGTCAGGGCTAGTCTTTGAGTGCCAGGGCCAGCCTCGAATGAGGGCCACCCTTCGGATGGACTTTAGCAAACCCCTTGTGTAGCTCCATCCAGGTTTAGAAATGACAAGGTGCTGTTTCACGTTCCATGCCAAGTAATCCTGGACCATTCTTGGGCCCATGTGTCTGGTGTTCTCAGATGTAGACACTGGGTTCCCATCAGGACAGATCTTTAGCTAGGTATAGAGTTCAACCAGAGATGTAACCAGGGCAGAAGTGACACCAGTCTCAAGTTCTCCCTGAAGGGCTGAAGCGAGAGACCAAAAGCAGGTGCGGGTCAGGTGTATGTCAGCATTACATTTGGGTGAGGGTTCGATGAGGGATAGTGGGAGGGTCATGGTAAGGGTGAGGGTTAGGTTCAGGAGACACCAGGTACTAAACACCAAGCAGTGCAGTGGTCTCTCTAGAGGGCTGAGTGGAGGGCATATGGGAGGGTGTTGGTCAGGCGGTTTCTTTGAGTACCAGGACAAGCCTCCGGTGTGGGCCATTCTTCGGTAGGCCTCAGTAACCCATTTGTTCACCTGCCTCTGGGCTTTGGAAATTAGCTGGTCATGTTCGACGCGGCATGGCAAGTAATAATGCTCACTTATGGACCCCATTTGTGTGGTGTCCTTGAACTTAAGATATGGGTCACCATAAGGAGAGAGCCTACTTTGAGTTGGTGGTCGGTCTATGGACATAAGATGGGCCAAAGCGACAGCGGTCCCGTGATCTCCCTAGGGATGGTGAGATGAGGGTAAGGGTTAGGGCTAGAATTAGGGTTAGGGTTAGACCCCAGGAGGACCCAGGCACTGAACCAACAGCAGTGAAGTAGTCTCCACAAGGGCTGAGTTGAGGGCACAAGGGAGGGTGCTGGTCAGGATCAGTCTTTGGCTTCCAAGGCCACACAAGTCATTGGGCCCCTGGTTGGGGAGGCCACAGGAATCCTCTCAGGCAGCTGCAGCCAGTCCTGGGAAACAACATGGTGAGTTTTAGGTTCCTTGCTGAGTGAGCCTCCACTGCTTCTGGACCCCAGTCACATGGTGTTGTCAGACTTTGGTATTGGGTCCCCATGGGTAGACAGCCTTAGCTAGGGTTAGGGTTTGGTCCAGGGACGTCTCCAGGGCCGAAGCAACTCCAGTCTTGTGATCTCCCTCGAGGGCTGAAGTGAGGGTCCATGGGACGGTGCGGCTCAAGTGTAGGGTTAGGGTTTGAGGCTGGCTTCGGTTTTGGTGGAGGGTTCCGGTTCGGGATAGGGTTAGGGTTAGGGTTAGGTCCCAGGAGGCTCCAGTCGCTGAACCCACAGCAGTGCAGTGGTCTCCCCGAAGGGCTGAGTTGAGGGCACGAGGGAGGGTGCCAGTCAGGATTAGTCTTTGGATTCCAAAGCCACACAACTCTATGGGCCCCTGGTCCTGTAAGCCTCACAAATCCAAACGGGCACCTGCAGCCGGGCCTGAAAATGACATGGTGAGGTTCCAGGATTCATACCAAGTGACCCTGCACCTCTTCCTGACCCCAGGCGCATGGTGTTGTCAGACTTCGGTATTGGGTCCCAATGTGGAGAGAGCCTTAGCTAGGGTTAGGGTTCTGTAAAGGGACATCACCAGGGCCGAAGTGACTCCAGTCTCGTGATCTCCCTCGAGGGCTGAAGTGAGGGCCCATGCGACGGTGCAGGTCGGGTGTAGGGTTAGGGTTTGAGATCGTGTTATGGTTCAGTTGAGGGTTCTGGTCAGGTGTAGGGTTAGGGTTAGGGTTAGGTTCCAGGTGGTTCCAGGCGCTGAACCCACAGCAGTGCAGTGGTCTCTCTGAATGGCTCAGTTGAGGGCACAAGGGAGGTTGCTGGTCAGGTTTAGTTTTGTCTTCGAATGAGACACAACTCTCCGGGCCGTGGTCGGGTAGGCCTCACGAATCCTCTTGGGCAGCTACGGCCGGGCCTGAGAAAAGACATGGTGAGCTTCCAGGTTCCATGACTAGTGACCCTACACCGATTCTGGAACCCAGGCACAGGGTGTTGTTAGACTTTGGAATTGGGTCCCCATGGGGAGAGAGCCTTAGCTAGGTTTAGGGTTCGGTCCAGGGACGTCGCCAGGGCTGAAGCGACTCCAGTCTCGTGATCTCCCTCGAGGGCTGAAGTTAGGGCCCATGCGACAGTGCGGCTCAAGTGTAGGGTTAGGGTTCGAGGCCGTCGTCGGTTTCGGTGGAGGGTTCTGGTTAGGGGTAGGGTTAGGATTAGGCATAGTGTTAGGGTTAGGGTTAGGTCCCAGGAGCCTCCAGGCGCAGAACCCACGGCAGTGCAGTGGTCTCCCCGAAGGGCTGAGTTGAGGGCACAAGGGAAAGTGCCAGTCAGCATCAGTCTGTGGCCCCAAGGCCACACGACTCTTGGGCCCCTGGTAGGGGAGGCCTCAGGAATCCTCTCGGGCATCTTAGGCCACCCTGTGAAATGACATGGTTAGCTTCCAGGTTCCATGCCAAGTGACCCTGCACCGCTTTCTGACCCCAGACGCGTGGTGTTGTCAGACTTTGGTATTGGATCCCAATGGGGAGAGAGCCTTAGCTAGGGTTAGGGTTCGGTCCAGGGATGTCGCCCAGGCCGAAGCGACTCCAGTCTCGTGATCTCCCTCAAGGCCTGAAACGAGGACCAATGCGACGGTACAGCTCAAGTGTAGGGTTAGGTTTCGAGGCCGGCTTAGGTTTCTGTGGTAGGGGTAGGATTAGGGTTAGGGTTAGGAAACAGGAGGCTCCAGGCACCGAACCCACGGCAGTGCAGTGGTCTCTCCGAACGGCAGGTTTGAGGACACAAGGGAGGGTTCCGGTCAACATCAGTCTGTGGCCCCAAGGCCACACGCATCTATGGGCCCCTGGTCCGGGAGACCTCATGCATCCTCTTGGGCATCTTAAGCCAGCCTGGGAAATGACAATGTCAGCTTCCAGGTTCCATGCCAAGTGACGTTGCACTGCTTCTGGACCCCAGGTGTGTGGTGTTGTCAGACCTTGGTATTGGGTCCCCATGAGGAGAGAGCCTTAGCTAGGGTTAGGGTTCAGTCCAGGGATGTCCCCAGGGACGAAGCGAATCCAGGCTTGTGATCTCCCTCAAGGGCTGAAGTGATGTCCCATGCATGGTGCGGCTCAAGTGCAAGGTTAGGTTTTGAGGCCAACTTAGGTTTTGGTGGAGGATTCCCTTTAGGGGTAGGGTTAGGGTTAGGGTTAGGTCACAGGAGGCTCCCGGTGCCAAACCCATGGCAGTGCAGTGGTCTCCCCGAAGGGCTGAGTTGAGGGCACAAGGGAGGGTGCCGGTCAGCATCAGTCTCTGGTTTCCAAGGTACCACGACTCTATGGTGCCTGGTCTTAGAGGCCTCATGCATCTTTTCCGGCATCTTCCACCAGTCTGGGAAATGTCATGGTCAGCTTCCAGGTTCCATGCCAAGTGAACCTGCGCCGCTTCCGGACCCCAGGCGCGTGGTGTTGTCAGACTTAGGAATTGGGTCTCCATGAGGAGAGAGCCTTAGCTACAGTTAGGGGTCGGTCCAGGGAGTTCGCCACGGATGAAGCAACTCCAGTCTCGTGATCTCCCTCAAGGGCTGAAGTGAGGGCCCATGCGACGGTGCGGCTCAAGTGCAAGGTTAGGTTTTGAGGCCAGCTTAGGTTTCGGTGGCGGTTCCCATTTGGGGTAGGGTCAGTGTTAGGGTTAGGTCCCAGGAGTCTCCAGGCGCCGAACCCACGGCAGTGCAGTGGTCTCCTCGAAGGGCTGAGTTGACGGCACAAGGGAGGGTGCCGGGCAGTCAGTATCTGGCTACCAAGGCCACAAGACTCTATGGGCCCCTGGTCGGGGAGGTCTCATGCATCCTCTCGGACATCTGCAGCCAGCCTGGGATATGACACAGTCAGCTTCCAGGTTCCATTCCAAGTGACCCTGCATCGCTTCCGGACCCCAGGCGCGAGGTGTTGTCAGACTTTGGAATTGGGTCCCCATGGGGAGAGAGCCTTAGTAAGGGTTAGGGTTCGGTCCAGGGACATCGCCAGGGCCGAAGCGACTACAGCCTCGTGATCGCCATTGAGGGCTGAAGTGAGGGCCCATGCAACAGTGCAGCTCAAGTGTAGGGTTAGGGTTCGAGGCCGGCTTAGGTTTCGGTGGAGGGTTCCGGTAAGGGGTACAGATAGGGTTACGTTTAGGTCCCAGGTGGCTCCAGGCGCCGAACCCACGGCATAGCAGTGGTCTCCCTGAAGGGCTGAGTTGAGGGCACAAGGGAGGGTGCCAGTCAGCATTAGTCTCTGGCTTCCAAGGCCACACGACTCTTTGGGCACCTGGTCGGGAGGTCTCAGGAAGCCTCTCGGGCAGCTGCAGCCGGACCTTTGAAATGACATGGTGAGCTTCCAAGTTCCATGCCGAGTGACCTTGCACCGCTTTCAGACCCCAGGCGCGTGGTGTTGTCAGACTTTGGAATTGGGTCCCCATGGGGAGAGAACCTTAGCTAGGTTAGGGGTCGGTCCAGGGACGTTGCCAGGGCCGAAGTGACTCCAGTCTCGTCATCTCCCTCAAAGGCTGATGTGAGGGCCCATGCAACGGTGCGGCTCAAGTGTAGGGTTAGGTTTCGAGACCGGCTTAGGTATCGGTGGAGGGTTCTGGTTAGGGATACGGTTAGGGTTAGGTGCAGGTCCCAGGAGGCTCCAGGCGCCGAACCCATGGGAGTGCAGTGGTCTCCCTGAAGGGCTGAGTTGAGGGCACAAGGGAGGGTGCCGGTCAGCATCAGTCTCTGGATTCCAAGGTCACACAACTCTATTGGCCCCTGGTCATAGAGGCCTCATGCATCTTCTCCGGCATCTTCAGCCAGCCTGGGAAATGGCATGGTCAGCTTCCAGGTTCCATGCCAAGTGACCTTGCACCACTTCTGGACCCCAGGCGCGTGGTTTTGCCCGACTTTGTTATTGGGTTCCCATGAGTAGAGAGCCTTAGCTGGGGTTAGGGTTCGGTTCAGGGACGTCACCAGGGACGAATCGAATCCAGTCTCCTGATCTCCATCGAGGGCTGAAGTGAGGGCCCATGCAACGGTGAGGCTCAAGTGCAGTGTTAGTTTTCAAGGCCGGCTTAGGTTTTGGTGGAGGGTTCACGTTAGGCATAGGGTTACGGTTAGTTTTAGGTCCCAGGAGGCTCCAGGTGCCGAACCCACGGCAGTGCAGTGGTCTCCCCGAAGGGATGAGTGAGGGCACAAGAGAGGGTGCCGGTCAGCATCAGTCTCTGGCTTCCAAGGCCACACGACTCTATGGGCCCTTGGTCGGGGAGGTCTTAGGAATCCTCTCGGGCAGCTGCAGCCGGGCCTTTGAAACGACATGGTGAGCTTCCAGGTTCCATGGCGAGTGACCCGGCACCGCTTCCGGACTCCAGGCGCGTGGTGTTGTCAGAATTTGGAATTGGGTCCCCATGTGGAGAGAGCCTTAGTTAGGGTTAGGGTTCGGTCCAGGGACATCTCCAGGGTCAAGCGGCTCCAGTCTCGTGATCTCCCTTGAAGGCTGAAGTGAGGACCCATGCGACGATGTGGCTAAAGCGTAGGGTTAGCGTTCGAGGCCGACTTAGGTTCGGTGGAGGGTTCTGTTTAGGGGTAGGGTTAGGGTTAGTGTTAGGTCCGAGGAGGCTCCAGGCGCCGAACCCACAGCAGTACAGTGGTCTCCCCGAAGGGCTGAGTTGAGGGCACAAGGGAGGGAGGGTGCCAGTCAGCATCAGTCTCTGACATCCAAGGCCACCCGACTCTATGGGACCCTAGTTGGGGAGGACTAATGCATCCTTTTGGGCAAATTCAGCCAACCTGGGAAATGACATGGTCAGTGTCCAGGTTCCATGACAAGTGACCCTGCACCGCTTCCGGACCCCAGGCACATCGTTTTGTCAGATTTTGGTATTGGGTTCCCATGGGGAGAGAGCCTTAGCTAGGGTTAGGGTTGAGTCCAGGGACGTCACCAGGGCTGAAGCGACTCTAGTCTCCTGATCTCCCTCGAGGGCTTAAGTGAGGGCCCATGCGACAGTGCGGCTCAAGTTAGGGATAGGGTTCGAGGCCGGCTTAGGTTTCGGTGGAGGGTTCCGGTTAGGGGTATGGTTAGGGTTATGTTTAGGTCCCAGGAGGCTCCAGGCGCCAAACCCACGGCATTGCAGTGGTCTCCCCGAAGGGCTGAGTTGAGGGCACAAGAGAGGGTGCCGGTCAGCATCCGTCCCTTGCTTCCAAGGCCACATGACTCTATGGGCCCCTGGTTGGGGAGGTCTCAGGAATCCTCTTGGGCAGCTGCAGCCGGGCCTTTGAAACAACATGGTGAGCTTCCAGGTTCCATGCGGACTGAGCTTGCACCGCTTCCGGAATCAGTCGCGTGGTGTTGTCAGACTTTGGTATTGGGACCCAATGGTGAGAGAGCCTTAGCTCGCGTTAGGGTTTGCTCCAGGGACGTCGCCAGGGACAAAGCGACTCCAGTCTCGTGATCTCCCTTGAGGGCTGAAGTGAGGTCCTATGCTACGGTGCCACTCAAGAGTAGGGTTAGGGTTCGAGGCCGGCTTATGTTTCTGTGGAGGGTTCTGGTTAGGGGTAGGGGTAGGTTTAGGGTTAGGTTCCAGGAGGCTCTAGGCACAGAACCCACGGCAGTGCAGTGGTCTCCCCAAAGGGCTGAGTTGATGGTGCGGGTCAGCGTCAGTCTCTGGCTTCCAACGCCACAGGACTCTATGGGCTCCTGGTCGGGGAGGTCTCTGGAATCCTCCTGGGCAGCTGCAGCCGGGACTGGGAAATGACCCAGTGAGCTTTCAGGTTCCATGCAGAGTGACCCGGCACAGCTTCCGGACCCCAGGCACATTGTGTTTTCATACTTTGTTAATGGGTCCCCATAGGGAGAGAGCCTTGACTAGGGTTAGTGTTCGCTCCAGGGACGTCGCTAGGGCCAAAGCGACTACAGTCTCATGATCTACCTCGAGAGCTGAAGTGAGTGCCCATGCGACGGAGCGGCTCAAGTGAAGGGTTAGGGTTCGAGGCCGGCTTAGGATTCCCTGAAGGGTCCTGGTTAGAGGTAGCGTTAGGGTTAGGGTTAGGTCCTAGGAGGCCTCAGGCGCCGAACCCACGGCAGTGTAGCTGGGTCTGGGAAACGACATGGTGAGCTTCCAGGTTCCATGCCGAGTAACCCTGCACCACTTCCAGACCCCAGGCACGTGGTGTTGTTAGACTTTGGTATTGGGTCCCCATGGGTAGAAAGCCTTAGCTAGGGTTAGGGTCGGTCCAGGGACGTTGCCAGGGCCGAAGCGATCCAGTCTCGTGATCTACCTCGAGAGTTGAAGTGAGGGCCCATGCGACAGTGCAGGTCATGTGTAGGGTTGGGGTTTGAAATCGGGTTAGGTTTCAGCTGAGGCTTCTGGTCAGGGGTAGGGTTAGGGTTAGGTTAGGTCCCAGTAGGCTCCAGGTGCTGAACTAACAGCAGTGTAGTGGTCTCCCCAAAGGGCTCAGTTGAGGGCACAAGGGAGGGTGCCGGTCATGATTAGTCTTTGCTTCCAAGACCATACAACTCTATGACCCATGGTCAGGTAGGCCTCAAGAATCCATTCGAGCAGCTGCAGCCAGTCCTGGGATACGACATGGTGAGGTTCCAGGTTCCTTGCCGAGTGACCCTGCACCGCTTCTGGAGCCCAGGTGCGTGATGTTGTCAGACTCGAGGATTGGGTCCACATGGGGAGATTGCCTTAGCTAGGGTTAGTGTTCGGTCCAGGGACGTCACCAGAGCTGAAGTGACTCCAGTCTCGTGATCTCTCTCGAGGGCTGAAGTGAGGGCCCATGCGACGGTGTGCATTAGGTGTAGGGTTAGGTTTTGAGATTGGGTTAGGTTTCGGTTGAGTGTTCTGGTCAGGCGTAGGGTTCGGGTTAGGGTTAGGTCCCAAGAGGCTCCAGGCACTGAACCCACAGCAGTGCCATGGTCTCCCTGAAGGGTTGAGTTGAGGGCACAAGGGAGGGTGCCAGTCAGGATTAGTCTTTGTCTTCCAAGGCCACACAACTCTATGGGATCCAGGTTCTGTAAGCCTCACAAATCCAATCGGGTAGCTGCAGCCTGGCCTGGGAAACAACATGGTGAGTTTCCAGTTTCCAAGCCGAGTGACCCTGCACTGCTTCTGGACCCCAGGCGCGTGGTGTTGTCAGACTTGGGCTTTGAGTCCCCATGGGGACAGTGCCTTAGCTAGGGATGGCATTTAGTCCAGGTATGTTGCCAGGGCCGAATGAACTCCAATCTCGTGATGTCCCTCAGGGCTGAAGTGAGGGCCCATGCGACGGTGCGGGTCAGGTGTAGGGTTAGGTTTATAGGTCGGGTTAGGTTTCGGTGGAGGTTTCTGGTCAGGGGTATAGTTAGGGTTAGGTTTAGGTCCCAGGTGACTCCAAGCGCTTAACCCACAGCAGTTCAGTGGCCTCCCCGTAGGGCTCAGTTGAGGGCACAAGGGAGGGTGCCAGTCAGGATTAGTCTTTGGCTTCCAAGGCCACACAACTCTCTGGCTCCTGGTTGGGTAGGCCTCTCGAATCATCTCGGGCAGCGGCAGCTGTGCCTGAAAATGACATGGTGAGGTTCTTGGTTCCATGCCAAGTGACTCTGCACTGCTTCTGGACCCCAGGCATGTGGTGTTGTCAGACTTGGGGATTGGATCCCCATGGGGAGAGAGCCTTAGCCTTCATTGCGGTTCAGTCCAGGGACGTCGCCAGGGCCAAAGCGACTCCAGTCAGGTGATCTCCCTCCAGGGCTGAAGTGAGGGCCTATGCGACGGTGCATGTCAGGTGAAGGGTTAGGGTTCTAGATCGCGTTAGGTTTCTGTTGAGGGTTCTTGTCAGGGCAGGGTTAGTGTAAGGGTTAGGTCCCAGGAGGCTCCAGGCGCTGAACCCACAAAAGTGCGGTGGTCTCCCCGAAGGGCTGAGTTGAGGGCACAAGGGTGGGTGCCCGTCAAGATTAGTCTTTGGGTTCCATGGGCAGACAACTGCATGGGCCTCCTGTCAGTTAGGCCTCAGGAATCATCTTGGGCATCTGCAGTGGGGCCTAGGAAATGATATGGTTATGTTCCAGGTTCTATGCCGAGTTTTTCTGCACCGATTCTCGAATCCGTGTGCGTGCTTCTGTCAGACTGGTAATTGGGTCCCCATGGGGAGAGTCATATGTAGAGTTAGGTGTTGGTCCACCGACATCTCCAGGGCCAAAGCGACACCAGTGTTGTGAGTTCTGTGTAGGGCTGTAGTGAGGGTACATCCCTGACTGTAGGTCTGTTGTGGACATTGTGAGAAATATCTGCTTAGTTGTAGTGTGAGGGTTATGTTTAAGGTTATTTTTAGGGTTTGGGTTAGATCCTAGGAGGTTCCTGGCAGTGAAACCACAGGAGAGTAATTGTCTCCCTGAAGGGCTGAGCAGAGTACATAATGGAGGTTTCCGTTAAGGATTTGTCTCTGGGTTCAAGGCAGACAAATATATGGGACGCTCTTCGGGTAGGACTCAGAAATCCTCTGTTGTAGCTGCAGTCGCACTTTGGAAATGACATGGTGATGTTCCACGTTCCATGCTGAATATTTCTGCACCAATTCTCGAACCCGTGTGCGTGCTGTTGTCAGACTTTGGAATTGGGTCCCCATGGTGAGAGACCCTTAGCTAGGTTTAGGGTTCAGTCCAGGGATGTCGCCCAGGGCCGAAGCGACACCAGTGTTGTGAGTCCATGGAGGTCTGAAATGTGGGCACATGCGCGGCTGTGGGTCTGGTTTAGAGTTAGTGTGATAGAGAGGGTTAGGTGTAAGATGAGGGTTATCGTTAGGATTACATTTAGGGTTAGGTCCCAGGAGGCTCCAGGCACTGACCCCACAGCAGAGGAGTTGTCTCCCCCAAGGGCTCAGTGGAGTACACAAGGGAGGGTGCTGGTAAGGATTAGTCTTTGGGTTCCAAGGCCAGACAAATGTATGGGCCACCCTTTGGGTAGGCCTCAGGAATCCTGTTGTGCAGCTGCAGTCGTGCTTTGGAAATGACATGGTGATGTTCCACGTTCCATGCCGAGTATTTCTGCACCGATTCTCGAACCCATGTGTATGCTGTTGTCAGACTTTGGGATTGGGTCCCCATGAGGAGAGAGGCTTAGCTAGGGTTAGGGTTTGGTCCAGGGACGTCACCAGGGCCAAAGTGACACCATTCTCATGAGTTCCATGGAGGGCTGAAATGTGGGCACATGGGCGGGTGTGGGTCTGGTGTAGAGTTAGTGTGAGAGTTTGTGTTAGGTTTAGGTTTAGGGTTAGGGTTACACTTCTGTTTAGGATTAAGATTAGTTCCCAGGAGTTTCCAGGCCTGAGTGTACAGCAGTGCAGTTGTCTCCCCGAAGGGCTGACTGGAGTGTAGAAGGGAGGGTACCGGTCAGCATTAGTCTTTGCATTCCAAGTCCAGACATCTATATACGCACTCTTCGGTAGGCTTCAGGATTCCTCCTGTGCATTGGAAGCCGTGCTTTGGAAATGACATAGTGATGTTCCACATTTCACATAGAATTATCTGGCACCACTTCTCAACCCAGTGTGTGTCCTCTTGTCAGACTGTGGTATTCAGTCCCCATGTGGAGAAAGCCTTAGCTACATTTAGGGTTCGGGCCAGGGAAATCTCCAGGGCCGAAGTGACACCAGTCCTGTGATCTCCCACATCAATGATGTGAGGGCACATGCATGGTGTGAGTCAGGTTTAGGTGAGTGTTAAAGATGAGGTGAGGTTTAGGTTCACATGTATACTGTGGGTCACCGTTAAGATTAGGGCTTGGTCACAGGAGGCTCCTGGCGCTATACCTATACCTATACCAGTAGGTCAGTTGTCTCCCCACAGGGCTGAGTAGAGGGGTCTAAGGAGGGTCCCAGTCAGGCTGAGTTTTGGGTGCCAGGGCCACTCCTCGGTTAGACCTCAAGAAGTCCCCTGTGGAGCTCCTTCTGGTCTTTGGAAATGACATTGTGATGTTCCAGGTTCCATGCCAAGTAATCCTCCTCCGCTTCTGGGGCCCATGTCCGTCATGTCCTCAGACTTAGGAATTGGGTCCCCATTAGGAGAAAGCTTTAGCCAAGGTTAAGTTTTGGTCCAGGGACATTGCCAGGGCCGAAGCGACACCATTGCTGTGATCACCCTGGAGGGCTGAATGAGGGTCCATGCACGGGTGCGGGTCATGTGTAGGGTTAGGTTTGAGTTGGGGTGAGGTTTAGTTTGAGCGGTATGTGTGTGTCACAGTTAAGGTTAGGGTTAGGTCCCAGGAAGCTCCAAGCACTGAAACTCTTGCAGGGTAGTGGTCTCCCCAGAGGATTTTGTGTAGGCCTCATCAGAGCGGGCTGTTCAGGCTTAGTCTTTGTGAGCCAGGGCCAGCCTCGTGTGTGTGCCATCTTCAGTTGGGCCTCATCAACCCCCTTGTGCAGCTCCATGTGGGCATTGGAAATGTCATGATGATGTTCCATGTTCCATGCCAAGTAATCCTGCACCACTTTGGGGCCGTTGTTTGTGGTGTTCTCAGAGATAGGAATTGGGTCCCCATCCAGAGAGATCCTTAACTAGGGTTACTGTTCTGTCCAGGGACTTCACCAGTGCCAATGTGACATCATTCCTGTGTGTCGTGTGCGTTGGGTTAGGGTTTGGGATTGGGTTTGGTGTTAGGGGTTAGGGTTACGGTTGGGGTTGGTGTTAGGGGTTAGTGTTAGGGGTTAGAGTTAGGTTTATGCATTAGGGTTTGGTTTAGGGTTATGGTTAGTGTTTAGGGTTATGGTTAGGGGTTAGGGTTTGGAGTAAGAGTTAGGTTTAGGCGTTAGGTTTGGGCTTGGGTTAGGCTTAGGTTAGGGTTATGGTTTGGGTTTGAGACTTAGGGTTATGGTTCGAATGTAGGGTTAGGGTTAGGTGTTAGAGTTAGTGTTAGGGTTTGCTGTAGGTTTAGGAATAAGGTGAGGTCTAGGTCTAGGACTTTGGTTAGGGTTTTGGGTTAGGGGCTTGGATTAGAGGTTAGCGTTAGGGTTAGTGTTAGAGTTTTATGTTTATGGTTAGGGTTAGTTTTAGGTTTTATAATTTTCGCGTTAGCGGGTAGAGTTGGAGCATTAGGGTTAGTGTTTTAGGGTTAGAGTTATACGGTTAGGGTTAGAGAATCAGGGTCAAGGTTATGGTTAGTTCAGGTTATGTTTACTTTTACGGTTCGGTAGGGTTAAGGTTGGGTTTAGACATAGGAAAAGGTGCAGGGTTTAGTGTTAGGGTTATGGTTAGGGTTAGCTGTTAGGTTTGGGTGTTGGTATTTGGGTTAGTTAGGGTTAGGACTTGGGCAAGAAGTAGGTCATGTTTGCACTCCCACTTGGAGCAGGAGGACGTTCATGCTGGACACCGCCCTCCATCTGGGAGGAATTACATTCGTTTTTCGCCCCTGTCTCTCTGCACTGGTGTTTGTTCTCGCCTCGCCCCATTCCAGTTTGGCTCTGGAGTGTTTCACACCATCACTCTGCCCTCTCTCGGTATGTAGGATTTCACTTACTGTCTCATCTATTTTTGGGCCATGGGGTGCATAATTTTAATCTTTATATCATTTATTTCTACTCTGATTTTAATTATTTTCTTCATTCTGCTGTTTGGGGTTTTGTTTGTTGTCCTTTGTCTGGCTTCTATAGTTATAAGGCTATGGAGTTTACTTCAGGGTTTTTTTTTTTCTTCTTGAGGCAGACTGTATTGCTATAAACTTCCCTGTTAGAACCCATTTTCCTGCTTTACATAAGTTTGTATTGTTGTGTTTTCATTTTCATTTGTTTCCATGTCATTTTGGATTTTGTCTTTGATTTCTTGGTTGAGCCATTTATTGTTTAGTAGCATGTTATTTAACTTCCAAGGTTTTGTGCCTTTTCCAGATTTTTTTTCCTTGTTGTAGTCTACTTTCATAGCATTGTGGTCTGAAAAGACACATGGTATGACATCGATCGGTTTGATTTTGTTTTGGCTTGTTTTATGACCTAATATTTTATCATGTGTGGGGAATGTTCCATGTGCACATGAAAAGAATGTGTATTGTGCTGTTTTAGGATGGAATGTCTAAAATATGTCCGTTAAGTCCATCTGGTCTACTCTATCATTCAAAGTCACTACTTCCTCATTGATTTTTTGATGGAATGATCTCTCTATTGATGTCATTGGGGTGTTAAAGTGCCCTACTATGATTGTATGACTATCAATTCTTTACCTTAGTTTTGGACTGTTTCATGTATTTGGATGCTCTCAGGTTAAGCGCATATATGTTTACAATTGTTCTATCTTTTTGTTGGATTGTACCTTTTATTAGTATAGTGTCCTTTGTCTCTTGTTACAGTTTATTTTTAAATCTATTTTGTCTTATATAGGTATGGCTACTGCAGTTTTCTTTTGATACTTTAGTTCTATAACTAGTCTTTTGTTGGTAGGAAATAGATAGGTCCTATATTGTATTCATTCTATCACCCAGTGCCTTTTATTATGAAGAGAGAGAGCACAGGCATGGGAGAGCGGGTGGGGGGAATGGGGAAAGAGAGAGACAAAGAGAGAGAGAGGGAGAGAGAGAATGAGAATGAATCCTCACAAAGTCCCATGCTCAGTGCAGAGCCCATTTGGGGCTCAATCCCATGATCCTGGGATCATAGCCTGAGGCGAAATCAAGAGTCAAAATCTCAAGCGACTGAGCCATCCAGTTGCCCCTATCTGTCACCCAGTGCCTTTGATTTCAGCATTTATTCTGTTACCATTCAAAGTAATTGATAGACATGCACTTGTCCTATTATTACTTGATGTTGGTTGTTTCTGAATTTTTCTGATCCTTTCTTCTCTTTCTCTTTTTTTGGTTTGCTGGGTTTCATCACAATTTCACAGCTGAAATTGCTTGTCTTTATATGCTGCATATGTATTAGTGGTGTTTGGTTTGTGGTTATTATGAGGTTTGTACCTAACCACTTCTGCATATAGAAGTCTATATTAAGTTGATAGTTGCTTAAGTTTGAACCAGTTCTTTACTCCTCTTCTCCCTGTGTTGTAGCTATGTAGTGTTCCTATTTCAAAACCTTTCATATCGTGCATACCTTGACTGATGTTTTACAGATACACTCATTTTTATTGCTTTTGCATTTCACACTTTAATATTGTCACTTTAAGTGTTTCTTTTCCACTTAAAGTGTCCCCTTTAACATTTCTTGCAGGGGTGGTTTGTTGGTTGTGAACTCACTGAGTATTTATTTGGGAACCTCTTGATCTCTCCTCCCATCTGAATGATAGTTTGCTGGATAGACTCTCTTTGGCTGCAGATGTTTTTCATTTAGCACCTTTACAATACCATGCTGATCACTTACGGTTTCAAAGTTTCTTCTGGAAAACATCCGGTGATAACCTTATGGGGTTTCCCTTGTGGGTAAATGTCATCTTTTGTTTTCCTGCTGTGAAATTTTTTCTTTATCAGGACATTTTGCGTTTTAATTACTATATGACTTGGTGTGGATCTGCTTCTGTTGAATATATTGGGGGTTCTTTGTGCCTCCTGCTTCTGGATCTGTTTCCTTCCCTGCATTAGGGAAGTTTTCATCTATTGTGTCTTCAAATAAATTTTCTGGTTCTATTTCTCAGAGTTCTGAGAATGAGAAATAGGACAGAAAAGACCTATTGAAGTTTCTCTGATGAGCCACTGGATTTGCATGCGTGGAGGATAGATTTGGGACTCAAATGAACAACCTACCTTTAACTTCAAAGAACTAGAAAAAAAACAACCATCTATGTCCAATGTTCTCAAAAGGGAGAAAGTAATCCATATGAGAGTGCAAACCAACGAAACTGAGACCATGAAGTCAGTAGAAAATATGAAGAAGACCAACAGTGGGTTTTCAGAAGAGTGAAACAAAATTGTCAAGACTATACATAGACTACGCTTAGACAGAGAGAGGACCCAATTCAAAAGAATTATAAATAAAAGAGAAGACATTACGCCTTACACCAAAGAAACATAAAGGAGACAAAGAGGCGACTATGGCCAAATTAGATGCCAGCAAACCGCCTACCTAGAAGAAATGGATAGGTTCTTAGAAACACACAACCTATCAAGACTGTATCAGGAAGAAATAGAAGGTTTGCACAGACCCATTAAAGGAAGACTGTATCAATACTAGAAGATAACCAATGCAAGTCAATTGAATCAGTAATCGAAGTTCTCCCAGGGAAGAAAAGCCCAGGACCAGGTGAATTCGCTGGTGACTTTGACCAAACGTTTGTAGAACTAACAGCAGTCGTCTCACTGATTCAAAAGGAATGAACACCACAAAACTCATTTCATGAGACTGGAATTACCTGAACACAAATCTATAGGCCAGTATCCCCATGATAAATGTAGATGAATAATTCCCAATAATGTACAGGCAAACCAAATTCAGCAGTGCATTAAAAGGATCATTGATCGTGATGAAGAGTTTTTTCCCCTGCAAAGGAAGGATGTTTCAGAAATGCAAATCAATCAATGTGATCTCTCACATAATTGAATGAAAGAAAAATCAACCAGAAACAAGACTCTTAACTATAAATAGCAAAGGGAGGGTTACTAGAAGGGAGGTGGGTAGGGGGATGGGTTAAATGGGTGATGGGCTAAGGAGGGCGCTAGTAGTGAGGATCACTGGGTGTTGTATGTAAGTGATGGATGACTACATTCTATACCTGAAACTAACATTACACTGTATGTTAACCAACTGGAATTTAGATAAAAACTTGAAAAAATAAATACTAAAGAAATACATAAATAAATTTAAACTAAACTAAATAAATACATTTTAAAAAATAAAAAGAAAACTCATGTGATGATGTCAATAAACACAGAAAAAAAGTTCTGAGGAAATTTGGTATCCATTTGTGCTAAAAAACTCTTTAAAATTCAGTGTAGAAGCAACATATCTCGACATAAGAAAGGCCATGTATGTGAAGCCCACAGCTAATATCATACTCAATAGTGAAATTGTGAAAGATTTTCCACTAAAATCAGGCACAAGACAAGGATGCCCTACATATGTAAAGGGGGTTGGGTTATGCGGGCTTCTGGTTATGCAATGAATAAATCACAGATAGAAGATATAGCATAGGGAACATAGAGAGTGGTACTGGAATAGTGATGCATGGTGATAGATGATATATCACCTGTGTTAGCGTAGCAGAATGATACACTTGTCCAATCACTATGTTGTTCATCTGAAACTAATGTAACATGGTGTGTCAGCTATTCCCAAATAACATGTTTTTTTTTAATAAGGTAAAGTAATGAAATAAAAAGTTTAATGTAAAAGAACCTGTTAATATCTAATCAAGAAATGCAGTAAAGTTCCAAAACAGAAAGTCACCATATCAAATTCTGTAGCATTCCTATACACTAACCAAATTATCTAAGAAGTAAAGAAAACAGTCCCATTTACAATAGCATCAAAAACAATAAAATTTACAGGAATAAATTTAGCCAAGGAAGTGAAAGATCTCTCTACAGAAAACTATTCCTGTGTGCAGGAATGGAAGAAATTCAGTTTGGATGAAAGAAACAGGAGAACACACAAGTCAGTGAAAAGCCATCCCATGTCCATCTTTCGGAGGAATTAATATAGATACAATGTCCATACTACCCAAAGCCATCTAGAGATTCAGTGCAATCTCTATCAAGACTCCGATGCAATTTTTATGCAATTAGAAAATCATATCCTAAAATGTATTTGGAACCACAAAAAGACCCCAAGTAACCAACGCAAGAAAGAACAAAACAGGAGGCAACACACTTCTTGATTTCAAGCTTCATTCTAACACAAGCTTCATTCTAACACACGCTTATGTGTGGCATAAGCACACACACTGGAACAGAAATTGAGAGCCCAAACTAAACCCATGCATGCACAGTCAACTACTATTTGACAAGGGAGTCAAGAATACACAGTGGAGAAGAGTAGTATCTTGAATAACTGGTGCTGGGAAAATTGGATATTCACATGTATAAGAATAAAGCTTAGCACCGTATGTTACACCACTCCCTAGAGACTGAAAGGAAGAAACAGAGGGAGGTGTGGTTAGAGAGAAACAGAGACAAAGAGGAAGTACAAGGAGGAAAGTAGAGACCTGGTCCAGGCATGTGGACAGGGTTATATGGGCCAGGGGAGAGGGGATGTATGAAGTGGCTCTGAGTGCTGGGGCAGAAAGGGCTTGTATCATGGGCATCAGAGTTCCATGACCCCAAGACTCCAACATCCTTGGGTCCAAGCTCTGCAGAGGCCATTGGAATTGAAAAGATGTGTATCCCTCATTTCTTCTGGAATTATGAGGCTCAGCCTCACGTTCTGTCATGAGAGGGATGTCTTGAGGGAGAGTGTGCTGCTCTTTGGCAGGTAACGGGCTGTGGGGAGGTGTCCCGGGGCCATGGATTTCCCCCCTCCCCCCAAGAGCTGGCCTTCCTGAAGTTCTGAACCCAGGCATCAGGCATTGTGTTGCCTGCAGGTCCTGCAGTCTGGACCTGGCAGAGGTGGACTAGTGATATTGATAAAAAAAAATATTTGACAATAAGGTCCATATCCTCCCTCTGGGACTAGCGGTGTGCATCAAAATCATGGGTTGTTATCCTCCTGTCCACAACCAATCTGAGGATTCCAGAAGGTAGGTGAACCCTTTAAAACACCATAGTCTTCGCTTACATCAAATTCAAAGACACTTTCTTGTCCCGCCTTTCTTTTAATTCTGAAGAGATGGCAATTAGTAATTGAAGGCATAATGGTCCTATAGGAAATTTACCTATATGACTGATGGATATTATTTCATCCATCCGTATCCCTAAAGCACATTTCATTGGAAATATTAGCCAAAGGTCCATACTGTAAATTCACAACAGATGTGTAGCTCCCTGTAAGTTGCATTCTGACCTTGTCACATGTGTCATCAAAGATATTATTAGTGACTTTTCAGATAAGCTCTCAACATCAAGATGGTCATGTTAGAGAATCTGGTATAAATGGAATTTCACAGATTCTAAATGAGGAATGATTTTTCATTTTTAATGTTTCTTTTTTTGAGAGAGCCCGAGCTGGGGAGGGGGGAGAGAGTGGGAGACACCAAATCTGAGGCAGGCTCCAGGCTCTGAGCTCTCAGGACAGAGCCTGACGCAGGGCTCAAACTCATGGACTGCAAGATCATGACTTGAGTCAAAGTCGGATGCTTAACCGACTAAGCCACCCAAGCGCCCCAGGAATAATAGTTTATTGGCAAAGAAGGAGAAATTAAAGATAGTGTAAAGGATGTCTATTTTTAATTGAAATATTGTTCACACATTTGTTGTATTAGTTTTAGGCATACATTGTAGTCGTTCCACATGTCTATACATTATGTTGTATTTAACCACAAGTGTAGCTATCATGTGAAAGCATACAACAGTATTATTACCTGATTGACTCCATTCCATTGGCTGTCCCTTGTATCCCTAGGAACTCATTCATTGCATAGCTGGACACCTGTATCTCTCTCTCAAAGGTGTCAATTCTCTATCTAACCTAAGTATTTTGGTGGTAAACACAATTACCTCTTGTTCAGCATGTGTAAATTGGAGGTCTATTTTTCTGTGAACATTGCTTAAAACATTACAAATGATGTCATTACGTTAATAAATTCGGTTTCATTCTTCACTCACAAGAAAGGAGAAGGAAAAGATTTCTTTGTGTCCCAGGCCCTGTCACTAAAACCCTTCCCAATGTGGAGAACAGGCTTAGTTGCCCAGAGCACCTTCGGTCAGTCTCTCAGCTGAGCAACCAGGACCTTCAACATTGCGGGAATTCCCATGGTGGCCAGCAGAGAGAGCTCGAGCACCACAGACAGGGAGGGGTGGGTTCCTCTGCTGGGTAGTGATGGCCAGCAGAGGGCGCACCATCGGCTTTTCTGACCCAGGGCACCTGAGAGCAGGAGGGGCTTCTATTGCTCCCAGAGGACTCAGGGCCTCTGCCGCTGCCTCAGTACAGAGAGCAGAGCTGCATTTCCAGCAGGTTCTGCCGCCCGCCCCAGGGGAGACGTTGGGAGCTTAGCAGAAACTTAGCATCTCCTGAGTCATCAGAGAGAAGCTGCCTTGTTGTACTGAGTCCTGAGGAGGGGGCACTGGGTGGCTTCCCTGGGCAAGCTGGTTGCTGAGCTGCACAGGCCTTTGCATTTTCTGAGCTGTTCCCGTGTTTCATTCCTCCCCTTCCCGGACAGTATTTGAAAATGACGTATTTTACTAAAGGACTCGTGGATTGCGGGGTCCCACGACAGCACCTCATAGATGCAGTAGATGGTTTGTTCCAGATTCAGGCTTGTTTCCAGGAAGAAACCCTGACAGAAATTCAGAAGAACGGGAGCTGCATTCAATTAGGATGTGGATACATGAAATGCTCTCTCAGGACCTTCTAGAAGAATGAGCTGGGACCCACGTTCCGAGTCCTGCTGGAACCAGAGACCGAGGTAAGGGCACAAACTGTCCCCCTTAAAAATTTCATGGTTATTTTTCCAACCTAGTGAAGTGATTGAAAACTACAGAAAACCTGGTAGGTACCTGTCATTAACCTTATGTTATCTTTTAATTTAAATGCCAGTGAGTAAAGATACAGTGTAATGTTAGTTTCAGGTGTACAATATAGAGCAACACTTCCACACGTCACCCGGTGCTCATCCCAGGTGCACTTCTTAATCCCCATCAGCTGTTTCACCCATTCCCCCACCTCACTGTGGAACGCCTCAGTTTGTTTCCTAGTTAAGAGTGTGTGTTTGTCACTGTCTCCTTCCCCTCCCCCCTTTGCTTTGTTTTATTGCCATGTGTTAGTGAAATCATCGGGTATTTGTCTTTCTCTGACAGGCTTATTTCACCCAGCATAACATTCTCTCACTCCATCCACCTCATGGCAAACGACAAGATTTCATGTTTTTACGGCTAAATAATATTACATTCCATATACTACATCTCAATTTATTCATCAGTTGATGGATGCTTGGGCAGTTTCCATAATTTGGCTGTTGTAGAAAATGCTTCTGTAAACATCAGGGTGCATGTATCCCTTTGAAGAATTATTTTTTTATTCTTTGTGTAAATACCTCTTAGTGAAATTGCTGGATCGTAAGGTAGTTCTATTTCCAGTTGTTTTTTTGTTTTTTGTTTTTTGTGTTTTGTTTTTTTTTTTACAAATCTCCATGATGTTTTCCAGAGTGGCTGCACCAGTTTGCATTCCTACCCACAGTGCAAGAGGGTTCCTCTTTCCCCACATCCTTGGCAACACCTGCTGTTTCATCATTCATTGATTTTAGTCATTCTGACAGATGTGATGTGTTATCTCATTGTACTTTTGAATTGTGTTTCCCTGAAGATCAGAATTGTTGAGCATGAGCATCTATTCATGTGTCTCTTGGCCATGTGTATGTCTTCCTTGGGAAAATGTCTATTTGTGTCTTCTACCCATTTTTAATCGGATTTCTCATTTTTTGGGTGCCGTATAACTTTGTATATTTTGGATACTAACCCTTTATCAGATGTCGTTTGCAAGTATCATTTTGTAGGTGTTTTAGTTTTGTTGATTATTTCCTTGGTGATGGAAGCTTTTTATTTTTACGAAGTCCCATTATTTTTGTTTGTGTTTCCCTTACCTCAGGAGATATATCTACAAAGACGTTTGTACAGGCAATGTCAAATAAGATACTACCCTTGTTATCCTCTGGGATTTTTATGGTTTCAGGTTTCACACAGAGGTCTTTATCCATGTTGGATTTATTTTTGTGTATGTTGTAAGAAAGTGGTCCGTTGTTGTTTTGTTTTGTTTTGCAGGTTGCTGTCCAGTTTTTCCAAAACCATATGTTGAGGAGATTTTTTTTAAGTTTATGTATTTATTTTTGAGAGAGAGAGAAAGCATGCAAGAGAGGGGCAGAGAGAAGTGGAGAGAGAGAATCCCACGCATGCTCTGCACTGCCCTGAGAGCATGGCCTGAGCTGAATCCACAATCACACGCTTTGGTGACTGAGACACCTATGTGTCCCAAGACTATCTTTTTTTTCCATTGGATAGTCTTTCCTGCTTTGTTGAGAATTAATTGACCATATAGGTGTGAGTTCATTTCTGGGTTTCCATTCTATTCATCTATGCCTCTGTGTTTTGTTGTTGTTGTTGTTGTTGTTGTTGTTGTTGTTTTGCCAGTACCATACTGTTCTGATCAGTACAGCTTTGTAACATAACCTAACGTCTGGAATTGTGATGTCTCCAGCTTTGCTTTTCTTCTTCAAGTTTGTTTTGGCTGTTTGGAGACTTTTGTCATTCCATACAAATTTTGAGATTATTTGTTCCAGTTCTGTGACAAATGTTTTTGTTAGTGTGATAGGGATTTCATTACATGTGTAGATTGTTTTGAGGAGTGTAGATATTTTAATAGTATTTTGTTCTTCCCATCCATGAACATGAACTGTATTTCCATTTCTTTGTGTCCTCTTCCATTTTTTTCATCAGTGTTTCATAGCCTTGAGAGTACAGGTCTTTCACCTCTTTGGTTAGATATATTCCTGGTATCTTGTGGTATTTGTGAACCTGTCAATAGGATTGTTCCCTTACTTTCTCTCTCTGTTAATTCATGATTCGTGTATAGAAATGCAATACATTTATGTACATTGATTTCTGTATATTGTGACTTGTTGAATTCATATATCAATTCTAGCAATTTTTAAGGGAGTCTTTCATGTTTTTTATAGAGCACATCATGTCAGTTCCAAATAGCGAAAGTGCTACTTCTTCCTTGCTGATTTGGAGGCCTCTTATTTCTTTTTGTTGTCTGATTGCTGTGGCTAGGATTTCTCATACTATGTGAATAACAGTGGTGACAGGGCTCATCCTTGTCTTGTCCCTGATCTTGGAGGAAAAACTTTCAATATTTCCCCATTGAGGATGAGATTAGCTGTGGGTTTTTCTTAGATGACTTTTATTATATGCAGGTAGGTTGAGTCTCAATGTACTTTGCTGAGGGTTTTTATCATGAATGGATGTGACATTTTGTCAAATGGTTTTCCTGCATCTGTTGAAAGCATCATATTGTTCTTATCCTTTCTTTTATTACTGTGGTGCATGTTGATTGATCTGTGAATGTGGAACCACCCTTGCAGTCCAGGGATATATCCCACTTGATTATGGTAAATAATTCTATTAATATATTGTTGACTTTAATTTGAAGGTACTTTAATGAGAATTTAGGCATACATAGTCATCAGGCTATTGGTCTGCAGTTTTATTTTAAAAATTTTTAACATTTTTTTAAGTGTTTCTTAGAGTACATAAAAGTGGGGAAGGGGCAGAGAGACAGGGAGAGAGAGAATCCTGGCCATGCCCCACACTGTCATGGCAGGGTCCAACGTGGGACTCGAACCCATGCACTGCAAGATAATGTCCTAATCCGAAATTAAGAGTTGGACAGTAAACCGACCGAGCCACACAGGCACCGCTTCAGTTTTCGGTTTTAGTGAAGGCTTTATCTAGTTTTGGTATCAGGGTAATGATGGCCTCATAAGATGAATTTGTAAGTTTTCCTTCTTTTTTATTTTTTATAATAATTCAAGGAGAATACATATTACCTCTTCCTTAAGTGTATGGTAGAATTCATCAATGAAGCCATCTGGCCCTGAACTCTTGTGTTGGGGGGAGATTTTTTTAAATTACTGATTTGATTTCTTTGTTTTCAGATTTTAGGTATCTTCCTGTTTCAGTTTTGGTAGTTTGTGTGTTTCTAGGAATTTGTCCATTTTTCTCAGTGTCCAATTTGTTGCATATAGTTTTTCATAATATTATCTTCTAATTGTATTTTTGTGGTATTGACTGTTATTTCTCCTTTCTTATTTGTGATTTTATTTATTTGAGTCCTTTCTCTCTTCTTTGTGAAAAGTCTGCCTATGAGGTTTTCATGTTGATTACTGCTTTCAAAGAACCAGCCCCTGGTTTCATTGATTTGGTCTAGTGTCTTTTTGGTTTCTATATTCCTTATTTCTGCCTTAATCTCTATTATTTCTTTCCTTCTGCTGTTCTTTTTCTCATTCCTTTAGTTGTAAGTTAGGATTGTTTGAGATTTTTTTTTTGCTCTTTAAGGTAGGCTTGTATTGCTATATACTTCCATCATAGACTGCTTTTGCTGCATTCCAAAGGTTTTTGCCAGTGTACTTTCATTTTCATTTGTTTCAGTGTATTTTCTCATTGATTTCCTATTTGACCCATTCATTTAGTAGCATGTTATTTAACCTCCCTTTATTTGTGGCCTTCCCCCCCCCCCCCCCCCTTTTTTCGTGGTTGACTTCAAGTTTCCTAGCTTTGTGGTCAGAAAAGATGCTTGGTCTGATCTCTGTCATTGGGTACCTCTTGAGGCCTGATTTGTGACCTACAATGTGATCAGTTCTGGAGAATGCCCCATGTGCACTTGAAAAGAATGTGTACTCTGCTGTTGTAGTATGGAGTGTTCTGAATATATCTGTTAAACCCATCTGGCCCAGTGTGTCATTCAAATCCATTGTTTCCTTGTTGATTTTCTGTTTATAGGTTCTGTTCATTGATGTGAGTGATGTGTTAAAGTATTCTACTATCGTTATATTATTATAAATGAGTTCCTTTATGGTTGTTGCTAAATGTTTTATATACTTGGTGATCGCATATTGGATGCATCAAAATTTACAATCATTGGATATTCTTGTTTGGCTGTCCCCTCTAGTATGAGATAGTGCCCATCTTCATCTCTTGTTATAGCTTGTTTGGTTTTTTTTAATTTAAGTCTCAGTTGACATACAGTGCATTCTCAGATTCAGGAGTAGATTTCGGTGATTCATCCCTTACATACAACACCCAGTGCTCATCACAACAAGTGCTCTCCTTAATACTCGTCCTCCATCTAGCCCAGTGCTGACCCTTGTCCCTCCATCAACCTTCAGTTTTTTTTTCTCTAACATTAAGAGACTCATGTGATTTGTTACCACTCTTCTCTTTTCCTGCCCCCTTCCCATGTTTTCATGTGCTTTGTTTCTTAAATTCCACATGAGTGAAATCATATATTTGTCTTTCTCTGATTGACATATTTCACTTAGCATAATACATTCTAGCTCCATCCACATCATTACAAATGGCAAGATTTCATTCTTCTTGAAGTTGAGTTATATTTCATTGTATATAAGTATGTATGTATATATGAACATACACATATGTATATATGCATATACATACGTATACACACACACACACACACACCACAACTTCTTTATACCTTCATTAGTTGATGGATACTTGGGCTTTCTCTATAGTCTGGCTACTGTTGATAATGCTGCTATAAATACTGGATGCATGCAATGTCACTATTAGGTATTTACCCAAAGGGTACCAAAATAGAGTCTCGGTTTTAAAGTTTATTTTGCCTAATATAAGTATTGCTACTGGCTTTCTTTTGACATTATTGGCATGATAAATGTTTCTTCATTCCCTCACTTTAAATCTACAGGTGACTTAAGTCCAAATAAGGCTTTATAGGCAGCATCTAGATAGGTCTTGTTTTTGTTTGTTTGTTTTGTCCATTCTGACGCCCTATCCAATGTCTTTTCATTGGAGCATTTAGTCCATTTATATTCAGAGTGATTATTGATAGGTATATATTTAGTCCCATTCTACTAGTTGTTTTGTCATTGTTTCTTGATGTTTTCTCTGATCCTCTCTTGTCTGTAACACTTTTAGTCTTTCATTTCCACTCAAAGAGCCTGATTTAAATATTCTTTTCTTTTGACTGGTAGTACATTTCTTTAATTATTTTTAATATTTCTTCTTTTTTAAATTTAAGCCCAAGTTAGTTACCTTATAGTGGAATACAGTTTCAGCAGTAGAATTTAGTGATCCATCAAGTACAAAATATACCCAATACTCATCCCAAGTGCCGCCCCTAATGCCCATCACCCATTTACACCATACCCCTCTTCAGTAACCCTCCTGGAACCCAGAGTTTCTTCTCTGCATTTAAGAGTCTCTTATCGTTTGACTCCCTCTCTGTTTGTATCTTATTTTTGCTTTCCTTTCACTATGTTCATCAGTTTTATTAAATTCCACAGATGAGACAAATCATAGGATGTGTGTCTTTCTCTGACATATTTTGCTCAGCATAATTAAGTCCGGTTCCATCCATGTTGTTGCAAATAGCAAGATTTCATTCTTTTTGATCACCGAGTAATAGTCCATTGTATGAATATACCACATCTTCTTTATCCATTCATCTGTCAATGGTCATTTGGGCTCTTTGCATAATTTAGCTATTGTTGATAATGCTGCTATAAACATTGGAGTGCACCTGCCACTTCGAGTCAGCATTAGTGTATCCTTTGGATAAATACCTAGTAGTGCAATTGCTGGGTCCTAGTGTGGTTCTATTTTAGTTTTTGTGACGAATCTCCATACTGTTTTCCAGAGTGGCTACACCACTTTGCATTCCCACCAGCATTGCAAAAGGGTTCCCTTTCCCTGCATCTGTTGTTTCCTGAGATGTTAATTTTAGCCATTCTGATAGGTATTAGGGGATATCTCATTGTGGTTTCGATTTGTATTTCAGTGATGACGAGTGAGATTGAGCATCTTTTCATGTGTGACCAATCTGGAAGTCATGTTTCTTAAAGTGTCTCTTCATGTCTTCTGCCCATTTCTTAACTGGATTATTTGGTTTTTGAGTGTTGAGTGTGATAAGTTCTTTATAGATTTTGGATACTAACCCTTTATCTGATATGCCACCTGCAAATATCTTCACCCATTTCATTCAGTTGCCTTTTAGTTTTGCTGATTGTGTCCTCTGCTGTGCAGAAGCTTTTTATGTTGAGGACTCAATAGTTCATTTTGGTTTTTATTGCCCTTGCTTCTGGAGACAGGACAAGCGAGAAGTTGCTGTGGCCAGGATCAAGGAGGTAGATTGCCTGTTGTCTCCTCTAGGATTTTGATGGTTCCTGACTTATATTTAGATGTTTCATCCATTTTGAGGTGTGTGTGTGTGTGTGTGTGTGTGTGTGTGCATGTGTGTGTGTGTGTGGTTTAAGAAGAGTGTCAGGGGTAGGGTTAGCGTTAAGGTTCGGTCCCAGGAGACTCCAGGAGCTGAACCCACAGCAGTACAGTGGTCTCTATGAAGGGTTGAGTTGATGGCACAATGGAGGGTTCCGGTCAGGATTAGTTTTGGCTTCCAAGGCCACACAACTCTATGGGCCCCTGGTCGGGCAGGCCTCATGAGTCCTCTCGGGCAACTGCAGCTGGGCATGAGAAATGACATGGTTAGGTTCCAGGTTCGATGCCGAGTGACCCTGCACCGTTTCTGGACCCCAGGCGTGTGGTGTTGTCAGACATGGGAATTGGGTCCACATGAGGAAAGAGCCTTAGCTAGGGTTAGGGTCCCGACCAGGGATGTGGCCAGTGCTGAAGGGACTCCAGTCTTGTAATCTCCCTCGAGTGCTGAAGTGAGGGTCCATGCAACGGTGCGGGTCAGGTGTAGGGTTATGGTTCGAGATCGGGTTAGGTTTCGGTTGAGGGTTCTGGTCAAGTTTAGCATTACGGTTAGGGTTAGGTCCCAGGAGGCTCCAGGGGCTGAACCCACAGCAGTGCAGTGGCCTCCCCAAAGGTTTCAGTTGAGGACACAAGGGAGGGTGCTGGTCAGGATTAGTCTTTGGCTTCCAAGGCCACACAACTCTATGGGCCCCTGGTCAGATGGGCCTCATGAAACCCCTCGGGCAGCTGCAGCGGGGCCTGCGAAAAGACATGGAGAGGTTCCAGGTTCCATGCTGAGTGACCCTGCACCACTCCTGGACTGTAGGCACGTGGTGTTGTCAGATTTGGGGATTGGGTCCCCATAGGGAGAGAGCCTTTGCAAGGGTTACGGTTCTGTCCAGGGACATGGTCAGAGCCGAAGCGACTAGTCTTGTGATCTACCTCGATGTCTGAAATGAGGGCCCATGTGATGGTGTGGGTCAGGTGGTGGGTTAGGGTTTGAGATTGGGTTAGGTTTTGCTTGAGGATTCTGGTCAAGGGTAGGGTTAGGGTTAGGGTTAGGTCCCAGGAGGCTCCAGGCTCTGAACCCACAGCAGTGCAGTGGTCTCCTCGAAGGGCTCAGTTGAGGACATGAGGGCGGGTGCCGGTCAGGATTAGTCTTTGGCTTCCAAGGCCACACGACTCAATGGGCCCCTGTTCGGGGAGGCCTCTTGTATCCTCTCGGGCAGCAGCCTTGGCTGTGAAACAACATGGTGAGGTTCCAGCTTCCATGCCGAATGACCCTGCACCACTTCTAGATCCCAGGCACGAGGTGTCAGACTTGTGGATTGGATCCCCATGGGCAGAGAGCCTTAGTTAGGGTTAGAGTTCAGTCCAGGGACATCATCGTGTCTGAAGTGACTCCAGTCTCGTGATCTCCCTCGAGCACTGAAGTGAGGGCCCATGCGACAATGCGGGTCAGATGTAGGGTAAGGGTTCGACACCGGGTTAGGTTTCGGTTGAGGGTTCTGGTCAGGGGTAGGGTTAGGGTTAGGGTTAGGTCCGAGGAGGCTCCAGGCGCTGAACCCACAGCAGTGCAGTGGTCTCCCCAAAGGCCTAAGTTGAGGGCACATGGGAGGGTGCCGTTCAGGATTAGTCTTTGGCTTCCAAGGCCACACAACTCTATGGGCCCCTGGTCGGGTAGGCCTCAGGAATCATCTCGGGCAGCTGCAGCGGGGCCTGGGAAACGACATGGTGAGCTTCCAGGTTCCATTCCAGTGACCCTGCACTGCTTCTGGACCCCAGGCACATGGTGTTGTCAGACTTGGGGATTGGGTCCCCATGGTGAGAGAGCCTTAGCTAGGGTTAGGTTAAAGTTCAGGGATGTCACCAGGGCCGATTGACTCCAGTCTCGTGATCTCCCTCAAAAGCTGAAGTGAGGGTCATGCACCATTTCAGGTCAGGTGTAGGGTTAGGGTTCGAGATCGGTTTAGGTTTCAGTTGAGGGTTCTGATTATGGGTATGTTTAGGTTTAGGGTTAGAACCAGGAGTCTCTAGGCACTGAACCCACAGAAAAGCAGTGGTCTCCCCCGAAGGGCTGTGTTGAGGGCATAAGGGAAGGTGCCGGTCAGGATTAGTCTTTGGCTTCCAGGGCCCCACAACTCTATGGGCCCCTGGTAGGGTAGGCCTTACGAATTCTCTCGGGAAGCTGCAGCCGGGCCTGTGAAATGACATGGTGAGGTTCCAGCTTCCATGCCGAGTGACCCTGCACTGCTTCTGTATCCCAGGAGTGTGGTGTTGTCAGACTTGGGGATTCAGTCTCCAGGGGGAGAGAGCCTTATCGAGGGTTAGGGTTCTGTGAAGGGACGTTGCCCGGGCCGAAGTGACTCCAGTCTCGTAATCTCGCTCGAGGGCTGAGGTGAGCACCCATGTGACAGTGCTGGTCAGGTGTAGACTTAGAGTTTGTGATCTGGGTAGGTTTTGGTTGAGGGTTCTGGTTAGGTGTAGGGTTAGGGTTAGGGTTAGGTCCCAGGAGGCTCCAGGTGCTGACCACAGCAGCAGTTGTCTCCCCGAATGGACAAGTTGAGGGCACAAGGGAGCCTCCCATTCAGGATTAGTCTGTATTCCCAAGCCCGACAACTGTATGGTCCACTGGTCGGGTAGGCCTTAGGAATGCTCTCGGGCAGCTGTAGCCCTGCCTTCGAAAGGACATTGTGATATTCCAGGTTCTATACCGAGTGATCCTGCACCTCTTCTAACCCCAGGCGCATGGTGTTCTCAGACTTTGGTATTGGGTCCCCATGGGTAGAGAGCCTTAGCTACGGTCAGGGTTTTGTCCAGGGACTTCACCAGGGATGAAGAGACTCCAGTCTTGTGATCTCCCTCGAGGGCTGAAGTGAGGGCCCATGTGACGGTGCGGGTCAAGTGTAGGGTTAGGGTTGGAGATACGGTAAGGTTTCAGTAGTGGGTTCCGGTTAGGATTAGGCTTAGGGTTAGTGTTAGGTCACAGGAGGCTCCAGGTGCTGAACGCACCGCAGTGCATTTCTTTCCCTGAAGGGCTGAGTTGGCGGCACAAGGCAGAGTGCCATTCAGGATTAGTGTTTGTGTTCCAAGGCCAGAAGTGTATGGGCCTCTCATCGGGTAGGCCTCAGGAATCCTCTCGGGGTGCTGCAGCTGGGCCTTTGAAATGACATGGTGATGTTCCAGGTTCTATGCCGAGTGATCCTTCACCGCTTCTGGACCCCAGGCGCATGATGTTGTCAGACTTTGCTATTGGTTCCCCATAGGGAGAGAGCCTTAACTAGGGTTAGGGTTCGGTCCAGGGACATCGCCTGGGCTGAAGTGAATCCATTCTCATGATCTCCCTCGAGGGTTGAATTGAGGGCCCATGTGACATTTGGGGCACATGCGAGTCAAGTGTAGGGTTAGGGTTCGAGTTACGGTTAGGGTTCTTTTAGTGTTCCGGTTAGGGTTAGGATTCGGGTTAGGTCCCAGGAGGATCCTGGCTCTGAAACCCCAGGAGTGCATTTGTCTGCTCAAAGGGCTGAGTTGAGGGCACTAGGGAGGGTGCCGGTCAGGAATAGAGTTTGGGTGCCAAGGCCAGACAAGTGTATGGGCCACTGGTTGCGTAGGCCTCAGGAAATCTCGAGGGTAGCTGCAGCCATGCCTTCGAAAGACATGGTCATGTTACAGGTTCTACGCCAAGGGATCCTCACCTCTTCTGGATCCAGGTGTGTGGGTTTGTAAGACATTGCTACTGGGTTCCCAAGGGGAGAGAGCCTTATCTAGGGTTAGGGTTCGTTCCATGGACATAGCCAGGGCCAAAGCATTTCCCGTCCCATAATCTGCCTTGAGGGCTGAAGTGAGGGCCCATGTGACGGTGCGGGTCAACTGTAGGTTTAGGGTTTAAGATAGAGTTAGGATTTGCTTAAGGGTTCTGGTTAGGGTTATGGCTAGTGTTAGGGTTAGTTCCCAGGAGGCTCCAGGCGCTGAACCCACAAGAGTGCAGTTGTCACCCCGAGGGACCAAGTTGAGGGCACAAGGGAGGGTGCCTGTCAGGATTAGTCTTTGGGTTCCAAGGCCTGAAAAGTGTATGGCCACTGGTCGGGTAGGCTTCAGGAATCATCTCAGGCAGCTGCACCCGGGCCTTCAAAAGAACATGTTAATGTTCCAGGTTCTATGCTGAGTGATCATGCACCACTTTTGGACTCCAGGCACGTGGTGTTGTCAGACTATGGTATTGGGTCCCCATGGTGAGAGAGCCTTTAGCTAGGGTTAGTGTTCGGTCCAGAGACATCGCCAGGACCCAAGCAACTCCAGTCTTGTGATCTCTCTCAAGGGCTGAAGTGAGGGCCCATGCGACGGTGCGGGTCAAGTGTAGGGTTAGCATTTGAAATACGGTTAGGGTTCCATACAGGTTTCGCATTAGGGTTAGGGTTAGTGTTAGCATTAGGTCCCTGGAGGCTCCAGGCATTTAAACCACAGCAGTGCTGTTGTCTCCCCGAAGGGCTGAGTTGAGGGCACAAGGGAGTGTGCAGATCAGGATTAGTCTTTGCGTTCCAAGGCCAGACAACTGTATGGGCCACTGGTGGGGTAGGCTCAGGAATCCTCTGAGGCAGTACAGGCGGGCATTCGAAAGGACATGGTGATGTTCCAGGTTCAATGCTGACTGATCCTGCACTGCTTCTGTACCCCAGGCATGTGGTGCTCTCAGAGTTTGCAATTGAGTCCCCTTGGGGAGAGAGCCTTAGCTTGGGTTAGATTTCAGTCCAGGGATGTCACCAGAGCTGAAGCGACTCCAGTCTCGTGATGTCCCTCGAGGTTTTAAGTGAGGACCCATGTGACGGTGCCAGTCAAATGTAGGATTAGTGTTCGAGATAGTGTTATGTTGAGGGTTCTGGTTAGGGTTAGGGTTAGGTTTAGAGTTATGTCCCTGGAGTTTCCAGGTGCTTAACCCACAGCAGTGCAGTAGTCTCCCCAAAGGGCTAAGTTGAGGGCACAAGGGAGGTTGCCAATCAGGAACAGTCTTTGGGTTCCAAGGCCACACAACTGTATGGGCCACTGGTTGGGTAGTCCTCAGGAATCCTCTCGAGGGCATCTGCAGCCGAGCCTAAGAAAGGGCATGGTGATGTTCCAGGTTCTATGTCAAGTGATGCTGCACCGATTCTGGACCCCAGGCACCACTTCTGGAGCTTAGGCGCGTGCTATTGTCAGATTTTGGTATTGGGTCCCCATGGGGAGAGAGCCTTAGCTAGGATTTGGATTCAGTCAGGGACATCACCAGGGCCCATGTGACTCCAGGCTCATGATCTTCCTCGAGGGCTGAAGTGAGGGCCCATGCGATGGTGCGTGTCAAGTGTAGGGTGAGGGTTCTGGTTTGGGTTAGGTATCAGGAGGCTCCAGGAGCTGAACCCACAACAGTACATACAGTTGTCTCCCCAAAGGACTGTGTGGAGTGCACAAGGGAGTATGCCAGTCAGGATTAGTCTTTGCATTCCAAGGGCAGACAAATGTATGGGCCACTGGTTGGGTAGGTCTCAGGAATCCTCTTGGCAGCGGCAGCCAGGCTGTCAAAGGACATATTGATGTTCCAGGTTCTATGCTGAGTGATGCTGTACCGCTTATGGATCCCAGGCCCATGGTGTTGTCAGACTTTGATATTTGGTCCCCATGGGGAGAGAGCCTTACCTAGGATTAGGTTTTGGTCCGGGGATGTTTCCAGGGTCAAAGTGACTGCAGTCTCGTGATATCCTTCGAGGGGTGATGTGAGGGCCCATGTGACGTTTCAGGTCAAGTCTAGGGTTAGGGTTTCAGACATGTTTAGGTTTCGGGTGAGGGTTCTGGTTAGGGGCATGTTTTGCATTAGGGCTAGGTCCAGGAAGCTCCAGGCGCAGAAACCACAGCAGTGCAGTTATCTCCCTGAAGGGCTCAGTATAGTGTACAAGTGAGGGTGCTGGTCAGGATTAGTCTTTGGGTTCCAAGGCCAGACAACTGTATGGGCCTCTGATCGGGTAGACTTCAGGAATCCTCTCAGGGTTAGCTGTAGCCAGGTCTTGGAAAGGACAAGGTGATGTTCCTGGTTTTATGCTGAGTGATCCTGCACTTCTTCTGGATCCCAGGCGTGTGGTGTTTTCAGACTTTGGTATTTGGTCCCCATGGGGAGAGAGCCTTAGCTAGGGTTTGGGTTTGGTACAGGGACATCGCCAGTGCTGACGCGACTCCAGTCTTGTGATCTCTCTTGAGGGCTGAATTGAGGGCCCATGCGACGGTGTGGGTCAAGTGTATGGTGAGGGTTTGACATATGGTTAGGGTTCAGTTGAGGGTTCTCTTTAGGGTTATGGTTAGGGTTACGGTTAGATCCACAATGCTCCAGGCGCTGAACCCGTAGCAGTGCAGTTGTGTCCCCAAAGGTCTGAGTGTAGTGTACAAGGGAGGGTGCTGGTCAGGATTAGTCTTTGTGTTCTAAGGCCAGACAAATCTATGGGTTACTGGTCGGGTAGGCCTCAGGAATCCTCTCGGGCAGCTGCAGCCGGGCCTGGGAAACCACATGGTGAGCTTCCAGGTTCCATGCCGAGTGATCCTGCCCAGCTTCTGGACCCCAGGTGCGTGGTGTTGTCAGACTTGGGGATTGGGTCCCCATGGGGAGAGAGCCTTAGCTAGGGTTAGGGTTTGGTACAGAAATGGCTCCAGGTCCAAAGGGACTCCAGTCTTGTGATCTCTTGAGGCCTGAAGTGAGGGCCCATATAACGGTGCAGGTCAAGTGTAGGGTAAGCGTTCGACATAAGGTTAGTTTTCAGTTGAGGCTTCTGGTTAGGGTTAGGGCTATGGTTAGGTTTATGTATACGTTCCAGGAGGCTCCAGGCGCTGAACCCACTTCAGTACAGTTGTCTTCCCCGAAAGGCTGAGTGGAGTGCACAAGGGAGGGTGCCAGTCAGGATTATCCTTTGGTTTCCTAGGCCAGAGAACTCAATGGGCCAGTCATCTGGTTGGCCTCAGGAATCCTTTGGGCAGCTGCAGCTGGGCCTTGGAAACAATATGATGATGTTCCAGGTTCCATGCCCAGTGGTCCTGCACCGCTTCTGGATCCCAGGCACATGGTGTTGTCATACTTTGCTATTGGGTCCCCATGGGGAGAGAGCCTTAGCTAGGGTTAGGGATCGCTCCAGGGACGTCGCCAGGGCCAAAGCGACTCCAGTCTTGTGATCTCCCTCGAGGGCTGAAGTGAGGGCCCATGCGACGGTGTGTGTCAATTGTAGGGTTAGGTTTCGAGATAGGGTTAGGGTTCGGGTGAGGTTCCTGTTTATGCTTACAGTTAGGGTTATGGTTAGGTCCCAGGAGGCTTCAGACACTCTGAAAATCTGAAATAGGCTCCAGGCTTTTAGCTGTCAGCACAGATCCTGATGTGGGGCTTGAACTCCTGAGCCATGAGATCATGACCTGAGCTGAAGTTGGATGCTTAACTGTCTGAGCCACCAAGGCACCCCTGGAAAATATATGTTTAAAGTATCATTTAAAATATATTAAAAATTGAAATTTAAAAGTCATGTAATTCTCAAGGACATGATTCAAATTACTTTTATGAGTACTGAAACAAATATATTCCACAAAAATACAAAAATCTTACTGGGTAAATACATCTCTGTTCCTCATATCATCTTGGCATATTAACACTTGTAGTCCTGAGGGACTTGACCAGTGTGCCCAATAGACCTTCCATAAGTATGTATTATTGAGAAATACATATTGAATTGCAGTCTTCATAACTTAAGGAAAACATAGACAGTTCCATGAAAATTCTATATTCTCCCCTATGAGATAAAAACTCTTGCATAGTTAATAGTACTTCTTTCTAATGATCCTGAATCATTTTCCCAAGGCCAGTCACAATTAAATATTACTACTAATATACATCAACCACTTAATGCCAGTGCAAGCAAGTTAGTCTGCCCTAAGTATCTGTTTAGTTCTGAAGTTTGTACTAATCAACAAAATTACACATCGCTAAAAATATCACTGGGGTGCCTGGGTGGCTCAGTGAGTTAAGCATCTGACTTTGGCTCAGGTCACTATCTCACAGTTCATGAGTTCGAGCCACACATTGGACACTCTGCTGTCAGCACAGAGCCCCCTTTCAGATCGTCTGTCCCCTTCTCTCTCTGCTCCTCCTTCACTTGTGCACTCTCTCTCTCTCTCTCAAAAATAAGTAACATTACAAAATGTGTATATATTTAAAATATCATTAAGCTTCCAATTAAGAAGTATGGGGTTTAATTGGTAGGATATATCTGGATATTCTTTATGGCTTATTTCATTCCTCAGTTAAAAAAAAACCTAATTTTAACTGAGTATTTGTGAATAATAAAAACATTTTAACAAAAGTAAATATGGGACCTTAATTATGGAAAAGGAATAAGGTTATGCTTTATTAAAATAAAATAAAAATAATAGAGCCTGTTATGTCTAGAAAGCTATAGAATGCTAAGGAAAAGAGTATGAAGAAAAAAATGAGGGTTGTGTACTTAAGGAATGCTGTGGATTACAATTATGCAAAGTATTTTCAATTCAGAGACTGAGTTCATTCATTCTCCAATTTACTAACTTACACTTTGTGTTGTACTGTTCCAGTAAAAGACATATAATAATGATCTCAGCTTTGGCTGGTATTCCAAATACTGATGATATAATTGCATAAATCCATAATCAATTTTTTTTTAAGGAAAAAACATATGAATTGTGAGAAAGCTTGTTTGACTCAAAGGTAAAGTCTATTTCTTCAGAAATGTTGAAAGCTGACCAGCTTACTAAGAAGTGAGAGTTCTATGGCCTCATTAGATGTAGCCAACTAAATTAGTGGGCTTAAGTAAATGTTACTAAATTATCAAAATGCTATGCAGCAAGTAAAATTTTATATTCTCTAGAGCATGTAGTAGTCATGGCAACTCAGTCACATTTTGAAAATTTTAAAAAAGACATTAATATAAATCTATGGGATTGCTTGCAATTGCTGCGAATAATCTTTCTTAAATAGGATATATGCAATGTAATCAGTAGGGTTTTTAGGATTATAGCAGGAATGAGAGGAATATTTGGAGACACAATCTATAGTATTATCAATCCCTAATTTTCCAAAATTTTATTGAATTTAAATGTGCCCAGGCATGGTGAAAAATGTACAACGCTGATTATCGACCAATCAAGAAAATGGCGATTTTTCTGGGATAGCCTTATTCTTATTTTACATTAGAGACCATGGATGGTACACTGTAGAGCTTGATCACTCAAAGTTCAGCCATTCAACCTATCATTGATTTTCTGTAGCATCAATATCAGAGTTCTGAGGGGCAGTGGTGGCTTAGGCATTTTAGGCATACACTAAAAATCATAATGTAATAAATATCAATGAATAAATGTCAATAAAATATGGATACTTTATCAACTATTATACTCTTCTTTTTTTCTAAGACAAATAATGGAGTATTTTTAGCACTGTAACAAGTTTAGAATTGTTGCAAAATTCTAGTGACCATGATAGCTTTGCTAAATGTACCAGAAATAGTGTTGTTCTATCACTGGTGATGAGAATGGTATTGAAGTAGGTTTTGCAATAATGGTGTGAGGTAATGGACACAATCACCTTTACATCTGTCCCTGTGATTCAGGGACTTCTGGGGGAATGCAAAATGTGGGATCGCCAGGGTTCCTTTCCTTATGCTACTGAGGACATTGGCTTCAGAACTTAGACAAGTGAGATAGTACCAAAAGTACATATGTCTGGGGAGGAATTAAAGCAGAATTCTTCCAATGAGCCACTTGTTTCAGAATGGATATAGAGGCTGTGAGTTTTCAGCTTCTTACTTTCAGAGGGGAAATCCGTTTTAAGTATAATTTTTCTCTAAATGAAATAGTTACTTTTTTCTGAATTAAATTTGGAAAATGCATTGCAAAATAACAGATCCAATATTCATCTAACCACGATATAAAAAAAGAAGCATTGTTCATCTCAGCTTCAGTGCAACATTATGAGTAATTGTTTTTTCAATAATGTTTCTATCATTACTAATGTCTGCTATATTATTGCTAAGTAAAACTTGTACAGAAAATATTTGTCTCATTCTACTTTTGCTCAAAATATTGTATCTAACTAAAATAGAGTGACTGATTGCATAATAATGGAGTCAGTACTTTTATAATAAGATTTTTAGTGGATACACAATTGTGACTAACTCTCACTTCTGACCATGCAGTTTTGGAAACCACTGAGTCTGTTGAGAGTTTAACTAAACTACTTCATAATGCTGCTGACTTGGCATCCATTTGGGATAGCAAACTTGCCTGCAGGGCCCTTGAACTGATATTTACCCCTCCCTCAAGTGCATATCCTTCTTAACAGCCCAAAGAGCCACCAGTAAACGTAAGTTCCTGATATGATATGATTCCCTCAACTGCCCTTGTCATAAGTAATGGGCTCCCTTGTCTCCCAGGGCTTTCCTCTAATGTGCCATTAGATAAAACCACCAGGAAGAATACTGAAATCCTGTTTTTTTTTTGGTTTAAATTGACCAATTGACCAGGACCCCAAAGTACTCTACCCTCAGGCTCTAATACAAGCATGTGCCCAGCTCTCTCCACTCTCTCTTTCACACTCTGCCTTGACTTCCCCATGTGGCACCTTGAGTGAGCCTTGTGCCTCCTCCAGAACCAGTGATTAATAAACCTCTCCATTTTGCTTCCTGTATGGTCTTTTGTTGAACCCTGGATCAACAACTTACATACCATCTTTACTTAATTAATGATAATTTAACAAAGTCACAGCACAGTAGGAAGCAGAATGGTTTTAATGGATGGGAACTGAAATGAATGTTTGAAAGAGGACTTCTGTATTGAAAATCATATTCATTTGAAATTTTATTTTAAGCCACACCAAAATGGTAGCACTATACCTATGTGCAGAGTAGAAATAGGGGTCCAGTGAAGTGAAATTAAGGTTCAAATGACAATATAAAAAAATCACATAAATTAACAGTCACATGAAGATTACAGTAAAACAGCAAAATCAAAATTACGTTTTGTGTTTAATTTTTACTTATGTTTATTTACTGTGTCTCATATATACTTATACAAGTGTGCAAATGTATATATATATATATATATATATATATATATATGCACACATACATACATATACATGTATCTGTTTATGTCTGTAGTGGATGATGGAATGGAATACACTCCATTCAGTAGAAACACGTAATTTATACACTACAAAATTGGAAAAGTAAAAGTAGCCCATATTTAATCCTTTTGTACCCTGAATTTATTTCATTTCATAATTTTAAAAAATTCAAAAAATTAATAGATGAATCTATTATAATTATTATCCGTCTAAATCACTTCCATTAATCCTGACAATAGCATGCATCTGATGAGACATTTTGTCTAGGTCTCTGTCTTTTGTGTGTTAGGAAAGCCTGTTACATTTCCTGCTTCTGAGAATAATGGCTGGGTAAAAAGAAGTCACTTAATGTCCATGGCTTTGAGCTTCAAGAAGTGTCTCTGGTGTATGCTGCATGCACTCTATCTACTGCTGTGTTTTGTCTACTCGATCCCTCAGGTCAGTCCTCTGCAGAGTTTCTCTTTGCCTGCTATGGAGAGTGTTTGGACATTGGACAGAGTGTGGCTAGTTTTACCTAGGTGTGCTCTGGTCTGGTTGTCAAGGGAGACCTGATGCTATTTCCACTAGAGCTGAAGCTCTGCAGAACTCTATGCTCAGTAGATGTGGTATTTCTGGGGTTTGTGCTCATGTTCTGGGGGAAGAGGTCCCACCATGCTGGTTCTCAGGCATACTTGCTCAAAGTGGAGGCACAGCACCAAAGTGGAGGCTGGAGCCACCTACACCAAGCCCCATACCCTGTGCTCTGCAGGTGCTTCTGAACTAGGACAACTGTGAATGAGAGTCAGAGCAGCAGCCAGACCTGTTTGCCAGAAGACCAACACAAACTCTCTACATGCACCACGTCTACTCACCATAGAGTGAAGCAAAGCTTCACCTCTAGAAGAAATAAGATCTAGACTCTTTTAACAAGCAGACTAAAACATACCTAGTTAAAACTTTCCAGACGTGGAAAAGGTCCAAATGCTCCCCACCTTAGGCAAGGAGGAACTCTGCAGAAGACTGACCTTAGGGAAACACAGCTAAAACACAACATCAGAGGGGCACCTGGGTGGCTCAGGTCATGGTCTCACAACTTGTGAGTTCAAGCCCCACGTTGGGTTCTGTGCTGGCAGGTCAGAGCCTGGGGCTTGCTTTGGGTTCTGTGTCTCCCTCTCTCTCTCTCTGTACCCATCCCCTGCTTTCACTCTGTCTCTCAAAAATAAATAGACATTAAAAAAACACACAACAACAGAGTGCACACAGCATATACTACAAACACTTCCTGAAGAGCCAGGCATTGGACAGTATAGGACCTCTTCGCAACATAGCCATTATTCTCAGAAGCAGGAAACATAGCAGCCTTTCCTAACACAGAGAAAACAAGGACCTAGACAAAATGCCCAGATGGAATAATTCATCTAGAAAGAAAGAACATGAAGAGGTCACAGCCAGGGACTCCACGAAAACTTGCTAGAACTGATACACAAATTCAGTTGCAGATATATAATCCACGTACAGAGATCTGTTGCATTTCCATACACCAATAATGAAGAAGCAGAAAAAAAAATTAAGGAATCATTCCCATTTACTATTGCACCCAAAACAATAAGATACCTATGAATAAACCTAACCAAAGAGGTAAAAGATCTGTACTCCAAAAATTTTAACTTATGAAAGAAATTGAAGACGAAACAAAGAAATGGGAAAACACTCTATGCTTATGGATTAGAAGAACAAACACTGTTAAAATGTCTATACTACCCAAAGCAATGTGCACATTTAATGGAATTCCTATCAAAAGACCACCAGCATTTTCCACAGAGTGGAACAAACAATCTTAAAGTTTGCATAGTACAACAAAGACCCCTGAGTAGCCAAAGCAATTCTGAAAAAGAAAAGCAAAGCTGGAGGCATCACAATTTCAGATTTTAAGCTACACTACAAAGCTGTAGCCCTCAAGAGGGTATGGTACTGGCAAAAACAGACAAATACATCAAGAGAACTGAACAGAAACCCAGAAATGGACCTACAGCTATATGGTCAACTAATATTTGACAAAGCAGGAAAGAATATCCAGTGGAAAAAAGACAGTCTCTTCAACAGATGGTGTTGGGAAAACTGGACAGCAACATGCAAAATAATGAAACTGGACCACTTTCTTACACCATAAACAAAAATAAATTCAAATGGATCAAAGACCTAATTGTGACACAGGAAACCAACCAAATCCTAGAAGAGATCACAGACAGTAACCTCTTTGACTTTGTCTGGAGCAACTTCTTACTAGACATGTCACTGCAGGCAAGGGAAACAAAAGCAAAAATAAGCTATTGGGATTTCATCAACATAAAAGAGTTTCTGCACAGCAAAGGAAATAATCAACAAAACTAAAAGGAAGCCTACAGAATGGGAGAAGATATTTTCAAATGACGTATCTGATAAATATAAAGAACTTAAACTCAACACCTCAAAACCAAATAATCAAGTTAAGAAATGGTCAGGAGACATCAATAAACATTGTCCTCAAATAAGACATCCAGATGGCCAACAGACACATGAAAAGATGCTCAACATCACTCATCATCAGGGAAATACAAATCAAAATCACTATGAAATACCATATAAAACCTGGCAGAATGACTACAATTAACAGCACAAGAAACAACAGGAGTTGGCAAGAATGTGCAGAAAGGGGCACCCTCTTACACTGTTTGTGGGAATGCAAAGTGGTGCAGCAACTCTGGAAAACAGTAAAGAGGTTCCTCAAAAAATTAAAAACAGAACTACCTGTGACCCAGAAATTGCCTTACTGGGTATTTATTCAAAGGATACAAAAATACTGATTTGAAAGGGCATTTGCACCCCCAAATTTATAGCACCATTATGAACAACAGCCGAATTATGGAAAGAGCTCAAATTCCGATTGACTGATGATTGGACAAAGAAGATGTGGTATACATATATACAGTGGAATATTACTCACCCATCAAAAATAATGAAATCTTTCCAACTGCAATGATGTGGATGGAGCTAGAGCATATTATGCTAAAGTAAATAAGTCAGTCAGAGAAAGACAAATACCATATGATTTTACTCACATGTCGAATTTAAGAAATAAAACATATGAACATACGTGATATAAAAAAGAGAGAGGAAGGTAAACCAAAGATACCTATAGCTATAGAAAACAATATGAGGGTTGCTGCAGGGGATGTGGATGGAGGATGGGATAAATGTGTGATGGGCATTAATGAGGGCAATCCTTGTAATGCGCACTGAGTTTTATGTAAGCAAAGAATCACTAGTTTCTACTCTTGAAAACATTATTCAGTGTATGTTAACCAGAATTTAAATAAAAACTTTTGAAAAAGAATATGAAAAGCATATTAACAGTATCTATGGTGTTAACAAGTTTATAAGCTTAAATCATATTCTTTCCCAACTTCATACTAAACTTAAAATTTTTATAATCAGATATCCTCAGGCAGGGTGTCCATAACTTGGACCTATATGTAAGGCAAAACTCTGAAACTCCTAAAAGCACAGAGAAAACCTAGATGATTTTGATTTTGGCAGTGATATTTTAGATACCACATGAAAGTTATGATCCATGAAAGAAATGATGGGTAAGATGGATTTCATTAAAATTAAAAACTTCTGCTGTGCAAAAGATAGTGTCAAGAAAATGAGAAGACAAGTCACATACAGGGTGACAATATTTACATAAAATACATGTGAAAAGTAACTCAAATATACAAAAACTCTTAGAATTCAACAATGAAAATGAGAAATTGAGCAGGGAAGATGGCAGCGTAGGGGGACGCTGGGCTCACCTCATCCTGCTAATCACTTAGATTCCACCCACATCTGCCTAAATAACCCAGAAAACCACCAGAAGACTAGCATAACTAACTCTCCAGAGCCAAGCATAGAGAAGAGGCCCACAGAAGAGGGTAGGAAGGGCGGAGAGGCGGTAGTGCTACATGGACTGGTGGCAGGGATCTGGGGCGGTGGAGGGGCAGCCCACCCAGCAAGGCAGAAACCCGGAGTCTGGCTTGCAAAAGCAGAGGGGCAGGACTGCGTAAGTTCTGACAGCCAGCAGGACTTAACATCTGGAATGTTAAAAGTCAACAGTTCTGCTCTTGGAGAGTGGGGAGAGCGAGAGGACACTGGGAAGGAGAGTTGTTGAGCCCCAGAAGGACAGAGCTCCGTGGGGGAACAAAGGCGCTGGTAAGCGCCATCTCCCTCTCCCATCCCCCACCCACAATTCCAAAGGGAACCAGTTCCCATCACCAAACTTGCTTGCACCACGCACATGCCCAACACTGTGCTTCTGTGGATCCATCCCTCCTATGGTCCTGCCTCCCTCCCAATGCTGCAGGGCCCCTCCCGCAGGGGACCACGGACAGCAAAGAAAGCTAAGCCTGCCCCTCCCACACCCTGGCTAATATGCCAGATCCTGTCCAAACAGCACTACAAGCCTGGCAGTGTGCAAGTAGCCCTGAAAGGGGCCACCCACAGTGAGTCCTGCCCCTGGGAGAGGTGAAGATAAGGTACATACCAGTCTGACTGTGACTCCAGCGGTGGGCTAGGGGCAGACATCGGGTCTGACTGCGGCCCCTCCCACCAACACAAGTTACTCCGGACAGCACAGAAGTGCCCTGCATTTGGAGCGACTGCAGGGACTACCCAAAATGACGAACCAGAAGAAGTCCCCTCAAAAGAAACCCCAGGAAGTAGTGAAAGCTAACAAACTGATAAAAAACAATTTAAGCAATATAACAGAACAAGAATTTAGAATAACAGTCATAAAATTAATCACTGGGCTTGAAAAAAGCATACAGCAAGCAGAGAATCTATTGCTACAGAGATCAAGGGACTAAGAAATAGTCATGAGGACCTAAAAAATGCTATAAATGAGGTGCAAAATAAAATGGAGGTGGCCATACACGGATGGAAGAGGCAGGGGAGAGAATAGGTGAATTAGAAGATAAAATTATGGAAAAAGAGGAAGCTGAGAAAAAAAGAAAAAAATCCAGGAGTATGAGGGGAGAATTAGAAAACTAAGTGATACAATCAAAAGGAACAATATCCGTACAATAGGAATTCCAGAAGAGGAAGAGAAAGAGAAAGGGGCTGAAGGTGTACTTGAATGAATCATAGCTGAGAACTTCCCTGATCTGGGGAAGGAAAAAGGCATTGAAATCCAAGAGGCACAGAGAACTTCCTTCAGACATAACTTGAATCGATCTTCTGCACGATATATCATAGTGAAAATGGCAAAATACAAGGATAAAGAGAAAATTCTGAAAGCAGCTAGGGATAAACACACTCTAACATATAAATGGAGACCCGTAAGAGTAGTGGCAGACCTATCTACTGAAACTTGGCAGGCCAGAAAGGAATGGCAGGAAATCTTCAATGTGATAAACAGAAAAAATATGCAGCCGAGAATCCTTTATCCAGCAAGTCTGTCATTCAGAATAGGAGGAGAGATAAAGGTCTTCCCAAACAAACAAAAACTGAAGGAATTCATCACCACTAAACCAGCCCTACAAGAGATCCTAAGGGGGATTCTGTGAGTGAAATATTGCAAGGACCACAAAGTACCAGAGACATCACTACAAGCATGAAACCTACAGACATCACAATGACTCTAAACCCATATCTTTCCATAATAACACTGAATGTCAATGGATTAAATGCTCCAACCAAAAGACATAGGGTATCAGAATGGATAAAAAAAACAATACCCATCTATTTGCTATCTACAAGAGACTCATTTTAGACCTGAGGACACCTTCAGATTGAAAGTGAGGGTATGGAGAACTATCTATCATGCTACTGGAAGTCAAAAGAAAGCTGGAGTAGCCATACTTATATCAGACAAACTAGACTTTAAATTAAAGGCAGTAACAAGAGATGAAGAAGGACATTATATAATAATTGCAGGGTCTATCCATCAGGAAGAGCTAACATTTATAAATGTCTATGTGCCGAATACGGGAGCCCCCAAATATATAAACAATCACAAACATAAGCAACCTTATTAAGAATGTGGTAATTTCAGGGGACTTTAGTACCCCACTTACAACAATGGATAGATCATCTAGACACAGGATCAATAAAGAAACAAGGGCCCTGAATGATAACATTGGACCAGATGGACTTGACAGATATATTTAGAACTCTGCATCCCAAAGCAACAGAAGGCACTTTCTTCTCGACTGCACATGGAACGTTCTCCAAGATAGATCACATACTGGGTCACAAAACAGCCCTTCATAAGTATACAAGAATTGAGATCATACCATGCATACTTTCAGACCACAATGCTATGAAGCTTGAAATCAACCACAGGAAAAAGTCTGGAAAACCTCCAAAAGCATGGGGGTTAAAGAAGACCCTACTAAAGAATGAATGGGTCAACCAGGCAATTAGAGAAGAAATTTAAAAATATATGGAAACAAATGAAAATGAGAATACAACAATCCAACACTTTGGGATGCAGAGAAGGCAGTCCTGAGAGGAAAATACATTGCAATCCAGGCCTATCTCAAGAAACAAGAAAAATCCCAAATACAAAATCTAACAGCACACTTAAAGGAAACAGAAGCAGAAAAGCAAAGACACCCCAAACCCGGCAGAAGAAGAGAAATAATAAAGATCAGAGCAGAAATAAACAATATAGAATCTAAAAAGACTGTAGAGCAGATCAATGAGACCAAGAGTTGGTTTTTTGAAAAAATAGACAAAATTGATAAACCTCTAGCCAGGCTTCTCAAAAAAAAGAAAGAAAGGTGGGAGGAGAGTACCCAAATAGATAAAATCATGAATGAAAATGGAATTATTACAACCAATCCCTCAGAAATACAAGCAATTACCAGGGAATACTATGAAAAATTATATGCCAACAAACTGGACAACCTGGAAGAAATGGACAAATTCCTAAGCACTCACACACTTCCAAAACTCAAACAGGAAGAAATAGAAAACTTGAACAGACCCATAACCAGCAAAGAAGTTGAATCAGTTATCAAAAATCTCCCAACAAATAAGAGTCCAGGACCAGATGGCTTCCCTGGGGAATTCTACCAGACATTTAAAGCAGAGATAATACCTATCCTTCTCAAGATGTTACAAAAAATAGGGAAGGAAAACTTCAAGACTCATTCTATGAAGCCAGCATTACTTTGATTCCTAAACCAGACAGAGACCCAGCAACAAAAGAGAATTACAGGCCAATATCCCTGATGAATATAGATGCAAAAATTCTCAATAAGATACTAGCAAATTGAATTCAACAGCATATAAAAAGAATTATTCACCATGATCAAGTGGGATTCATTCCTGGGCTGCAGGGCTCATTCAACATTCACAAATCAATCAATGTGATACATCACATTAATAAAAGAAAAGAACATTATGATCCTGTCAATCGATGCAGAAAAAGCATTTGACAAAATTTAGCATCTTTTCCTAATAAAAACCCCTGAGAAAGTCAGGATAGAAGGAACATACTTAAACATCATAAAGCCATTTATTAAAAGCCCACAGCTAATATTATCCTCAATGGGAAAAACTGAGAGCTTTCCCCCTGAGATCAGGAACATGACAGGGATGTCCACTCTCTACCGCTGTTGTTTAACATAGTGTTGGAAGTACTAGCATCAGCAATCAGACAACAAAAGGAAATCAAAGGCATCAAAATTGGCAAAGATGAAGTCAAGCTTTCACTTTTTGCAGATGACATGATATTATACATGGAAAACCCAACAGACTCCACCAAAAGTCTGCTAGAACTGATACATGAATTCAGCAAAGTTGCAGGATACAAAATCAATGTACAGAAATCAGTTGCATTCTTATACACTAATAATGAAGCAATAGAAAGACAAATAAACTGATCCCATTCACAGTTGCACCAAGAATCATAAAATACCTAGGAATAAACCTAACCAAAGATGTAAAAGATCTGTATGCTGAAAACTATAGAACGCTTATGTAGGAAATCAAAGAAGATACAAAGAAATGGAAAAACATCCATACTCATGGATTGGAAGAATAAATATTGTCAAAATGTCAATACTACCCAAAGCTATCTACACATTCAATGCAATCCCAATCAAAATTGCACCAGCATTCTTCTCAAAGCTAGAACAAGCAATCCTAAAATTTGTGTGAAACCACAAAAGACCCTGAATAGCCAAAGTAATATTGAAGAAGAAGACCACAGCGGGAGGCATCACAATCCCAGACTTTAGTCTCTACTACAAAGCTGTAATCATCAAGATAGCATGGTATTGGCACAAAAACAGACACATAGACCAATGGAATAGAATAGAAACTCCAGAATTGGACCCACAAAAGTATGCCCAACCAATCTTTGACAAAGCAGGAAAGAATATCAATGGAAAAAAGACAGTCTCTTTAACAAATGGTGCTGGGAGAACTGGACAGCAACATGCAGAAGCATGAAACTAGACCACTTTCTTACACCACTCACAAAAATAAACTCAAAATGGATGAAGGACCTGAATGTGAGATAGGAAACCATCAAAACCCTAGAGGAGAAAGCAGGAAAAGACCTGTCTGACCTCAGCCGTAGCAATTTCTTACTTGACACATCTCCAAAGGCAAGGGAATTAAAAGCAAAAATGAACTTATGGGACCTCATGAAGATAAGAAGCTTCTGCACAGCAAAGGAAACAATCAACAAAACTAAGAGGCAAACGATGGAATGGGAAAAGATATTTGTAAATGACATATCGGACAAAGGGCTAGTATCCAAAATCTATAAAGAACTCACCAAGCTCCACACCTGAAAAACAAGTAATCCAGTGAAGAAATGGGCAGAAAACATGTATAGACTCTTTTCTAAGAAAGACATCCAAATGGCCAACAGGCACATGAAAGGATGCTCAACGTCGCTCCTTATCAGGGAAATACAAATCAAAACCACACTCAGATATCACCTCACGCCAGTCCGAGTGGCCAAAATGAACAAATCAGGAGACTATAGATGCTGGTGAGGATGTGGAGAAATGGGAACCCTCTTGCACTGTTGGTGGGAATGCAAACTGGTGCAGCCACACTGGGAAACAGTGTGGAGGTTCCTCAAAAAATTAAAAATAGATCTACCCTGTGACCCAGGAATAGCACTGCTAGGAATTTACCAAAGGGATGCAGGAGGGCTGATGCATAGGGGCACTTGTACCCCAATATTTATAGCAGCACTTTCAACAATAGCCAAGTTATGGAAAGAGCATAAATTTCCATCAACTGATGAATGGATAAAGAAGTTGTGGTTTGGGGCGCCTGGGTGGCGCAGTCGGTTAAGCATCCGACTTCAGCCAGGTCACGATCTCGCGGTCTGTGAGTTCGAGCCCCGCGTCAGGCTCTGGGCTGATGGCTCGGAGCCTGGAGCCTGTTTCCGATTCTGTGTCTCCCTCTCTCTCTGCCCCTCCCCCGTTCATGCTCTTGTCTCTCTCTGTCCCAAAAATAAATAAAAAACGTTGAAAAAAAAAAATTAAAAAAAAAAAGAAGTTGTGGTTTATATACACAATGGAATACTACTTGGAAATGAGAAAGTATGAAATATGGCCTTTTGTAGCAATGCGGATGGAAATGAGTGTTATGCTAAATGAAATAAGTCATACAGAGAAAGATAGATACCATATGTTTTCACTCTTATGTGGATCCTGAGAAACTTAACAGAAGACCATGGGGGAGGGGAAGGGACAAAAAAGTTAGAGAGGGAGGGAGCCAAGCCATAAGAGACTCTAAAAACAGCATAAACTGAGGGTTGATGGGGAGTGGCAGGGAGAGGGGGGTGGGTGATGGGCATTGAGGAGGGCACCTGTTGGAAGGAGCAATGGGTGTTTTATGGAAACCAATTTGACAATAAATTTCATATTAAAAAAAACAATGAAAATGAACAAGATTAGAAACTGGACCAAAGATCTTAACAGATACCTCACCAAAGATGATACATAGATGGAAACTAAGCACATGAAAAGAAGATCCACATCATATATCATCAGGGAGATGTAAATTAAAACAAGGAGAAACCACTGCACACATATTAAAATGGCCAACCCTAGAACACTTAAATCACCAAAGGTGATGAGGATGTGAAGCAACAGGAACTTTCATTTTTTTTGCTGGTAGAATGCAAAATGGTACAGCAACTTTGGAAGACATTTGGTGGTTTCTTACAAATTAAACACTCTTACCATTTGATCCAGTAATCACCCATCTCAGTATTGACTCACCAAAATAGGTCACACAAAAACCTGCACACAGATCCTTATAGCAGCTTTATCCATAATTGCCCAAACTTGGAAGCAGCTAAGATACCCTTTAGTAGGTAAATGGGCAAACTATGATGCATCTAGAAAATAGAATATTATTCAATCCTAAAAAAGAAATGAGCTATCAAACCATGAAAAGACATGAAGGAAACCCAAGTGCATGTCACTAAGTGAAAGAAGCTAATCTGAAAAAGCTACATATTTTATGATTCCAACTATATAACATTCTGCAAAAGGAAAAACTATGATCATGATAAAATAAGCAGTTTTTGGGGAGTGAGGGGTGAGAAGTGATGAATAGGCAGGGTACAAAGGATTTATATCTATATATCTATGTATATCACCTTTATATCTATATATCTTCCATCTATATCATCTGTCAACCTACATATCTATCAGTAAGTATACTTTTGTCCAGACCTATAGAATGTGGATTCACCAAGACTAAACCTTAATGTAAACTACGGACTTTAGGTAACTATGCTGTGTTAATGTAGGTTCACCAATTATAAGAAACATATCACTCTGCTGAGGGATATTGTAAATGGGGGAAGCTATGCATGTTTGAGGTCCATGGTTATATGGGATATCTCTATACCTTCTTTTCAATTTTGTTGTAAACCTAAAACTGCTCTAAAATTAACACATTTAAAAACTTGTACTTTTCTGGGACAAATTTCTAGAAATACTTGGCCTGGTGGTATTCAGATAAACATTAAGTAAAAACCTAATAGATAAAAAATATAGGGAATGAAATTCTTCTTAGTTTTCATTTTCTCTTGCTTAATACCTGAGGACAAAGCCACCAAGGGCCAAGAGATACACAGTGGGGTAGAGAGAACATTTAGTAGATACGACAATTAAAAAGACTCATCTTGGTTATGAGTATAGGAAATCCAACCTGAAATTCCACGAGATGCTAGCTTTTGTTATTTTTGGTTACTGAAAATGAAAAAAATGAAGTTATTGGTATTCATAGTCTTATTTTTTTTTCCTTTTTGGTTCTGCCTTTCTTTACTCTGGCTTCATAGTGAGGTATACATGTCCTATTTAATGGATCCCTGAAAGTTCTGTATTTATTTTTTATAGCTGTAAACATACAGTAAAGACTATTCTCTCTAATATTTACAAAAATTTATTAAATTGTATTTTACTGAACTGACTTTGGTCTCATGCCTAACACTAATTTAGTTGTTTGTAGAGAGAATATGGTCATCTGTAAAACCCAGGATAGAAGTGTAACCTTGAGCTAATCAGAGAGTCCAATGCCTTGATTGGCTAACTGTGGTTTATGGACTCATATACAAATTATGGAAATCATCCTACCAAAAGAAAAAGAAAAAAAAGAAATTATTGAGGTAGATGTAGAGATAAGTGTGTTTGTGTGTGTGTGTATGCACGTGTGCACATGAGAAATAGAGACAGAGATAGAGACTGAGTGGGAGAGAGAGAGATTATCTTGGGCATACAAAAGCAATTATCTACTTCAGGACAATTTGACTCTGTGACTCGACAACAGGTCATATAGTAAAACTGTAAGAAGCACCCTACAAGTACATAATTGCTATATTACAAAGCTTTCTAGATTTTTAAGTGGCATGTCACATATATAAAATAACAAGACACTACAGTAAACTACAATACCAGCCAACATAACCAGCTTGAGAGTCTCTTATTGCACCTCTACATCCAACCCCAAAACTGAAGCCATAATCATTTTGGTATACATGTAAACCACTCTTTGCCACAAACTGATTGTGAAGTGCTGGTACCATAGACATAGCCTCTGGAATCAAGCAGAAATGATTTCAATTCTATCTTTCTTACTAGTCATGTGACCAGGAGTAACTTATTGTACCTCTTAGAAGATCATTTTTTCACAAGATAAAATCAGAATAATTTATGCTACAGATTTTGTTTTGTTTCATTTTTTAATATGGATAGTATACTTATACTTATTTTATACTTTCAAATTAGCCTTAAAAACATCACAGAATAAAATACCTGGTTATTATTACATTATAAATGTAGACTCTAAGGAAAACAATTATAACACGAATAAGGAATAGCTGTTAAAGTATCAAATGTGATCTGTCTAGGCAGCATTTTATTCTTAATCAAAGTTACCCAGATTAAGTACACTTACATGAGTCAGTATTTACTTATTATATAGAATAAAATGTAGTATGAAATATATATACCATATTTTTTATTACACTAGCCTAGTGGGATTTCTTTTTAAATTCTCAAATTGGCATTTTAATCTCAATTTCTACTCTTAAATATATTTATTTAAAAACAGTAGAGAATGGGGTGCCTGGGTGGCTCCGTCGGTTGGGCGGCCGACTTCGGCTCAGGTCACGATCTCGCAGTCCGTGAGTTTGAGCCCCGCGTTGGGCTCTGTGCTGACAGCTCAGAGCCTGGAGCCTGCTTCAGATTCTGTGTCTCCCTCTCTCTGACCACCGCCTCCCCCCCCCGTTCATGCTCTGTCTCTCTCTGTCTCAAAAATAAATAAACGTTAAAAAAAAATTAAAAAAAAAAACAGTAGAGAATGAATATCAAGACATAAAAAGCCAAACAAAGGAAAAATCCCAAGGAAGACACATCATTTAGTTGTTTTGAATTTATCAAGAGTTTACAGAAAATCAAATATAAGGACAAAATATACTGCACATGCATGGAAATAATTAAGTCTCCATGATCTAACGCATAAAGTTGATGAAAACAATCTTTCATATATTTGCTACAATTAAGTGGAAGAAGAGGAGAGGAAAGGGTCAAATTTGAGAATGCTTACAATGGAACAGAAAAATAAAGTGTCAGTATTTTGAACAGGAAGGCATATATTGAGAAAAAAGAGCCAATGTAAACATCATGATACTTCAGAAATAAGTGAAAGAACAAGTATGATTATATATTGGATGATGCAATAGTGACATTGGGACCCAATCTAAACACTTCCTTTGCAGATTGCCTTATAAATTTCCTTATAAACCTCATGATTCTACTTGGATAAAGACAGGACTCTTTGTAGCAAGTTCTTAAATGCTTGCTTCACCCGTTGGTTCCTTAGAGTGCAAATAAAAGGGTTCAAAAGTGGTGCGACTGAGGTATTGAGAGTTGCTACTCCCTTCATTAAGGATATCCTCTGTTTGACCGAGGGTTTAATGTACATGAAGATGCAGCTGCCATATGAGAGGGAGATGACAATCATGTGAGAAGAACAAGTGGAGAAAGCCTTTTTTCTCTGGTTGGCAGAAGGGATTTTTAAAATTGTCAGGCAATATATGTGTATGGTAGAATCAGTAATGCCAAGGTGACCAGCAGAGTCACCAAAGCTAAGACGAAACTCATAATTTCCAACACATGTGTATCTCTGCAGGAGATCTGCAGAAGGGGAGCAGTGTCACAGTAGAAATGATCAATGATATTGGAGTCACAGAAGTCCAGGCTTCTGTGGACTAAAATGAGTCCTGGAAAGATTAGGAGGGAACCAGTGATCCAAGAGCTTAGGATCAGCTGGATACAGATTTTGCTGCTCATGATGGTTGTATAATGCAGGGGCTTACAGATGGCAACATAACGATCATAGGACATGACAACCAGGAGATAAAATTCGGATGCTCCAAGAAGGAAGGCAAAAAATAACTGAGCTGCACAACAGTTATAGGAAATGGTTTTGTCCCCAGTTGCCATGCTTACAAGCAATTTGTAAATACACAGTTATATAAGAAATTTCTAAGAAGGAAAATTTTTGAAGAAAGAAATACATAGGGGTCTTGCGATGAGAACCCAGCAAAGTAAGGGTAATGATAATTAAGTTGCCTGAGATGCTTAGCAAGTAGGTGAGAAGCAGGAAGACGAATAGCACAATCTTCACCTTTGGGTCCTCTGTCAATCCTGCTAAGATAAATACTGTCACAGTTGTACGGTTTTCCATCATTACCTCCTATTATGCTTCTGTTCTGGTAAAAATATCAAGAAAAATTATGTAAAGATATCAATTGTAAAATATTAAAATAACAATGTCAAAATATTAGTATTTGCTATTAATTATATATACTAATGGGACATTGTTTGAAATGATTAATGTAAGATAAACTCTAATAAAAGCTCTTACTTTGCTTTTGAGAAATGATAATGATTTTCTACAAATCTGATGAAATAAAAAACTATCTCATAAATTATCTTTATATTTTGACTTAGGTATATTTATGGTAATGAGATGAAGAAATGAACATGTAGGTGAAAACAATATTTCCTCTTTTCTCAATATGTAAGAACTAAAATGTCATAATACTTATACTCAGCCTGATGATTATATAAATATCATTGCCTCAAGGAACTGGCCATGAATGCAACAGAGAAGCAAGATGATAGATATATAAATACTTATGATGGGTGAAAACAGAATCCAGCTTTAGGTTGGAGATAATCCTGAAAGTCATTCAGTAGAACAACCAGAGCTCTTCAATGGTTTGGCCTTTGCCACATCTGCTCAGGTAATCAACATTCTGTCTTGGTCCTATCTGATTTTTATTTCTGTAAGTCAGTGTAGTCTGTTTTGTCTTTATTCCGCCTCTTCATTTTACCACCTCCTATGCCATTCATTAAATTCATCTGATTGTGTAGTAAACCTGACTTGAACAGAATCAAACAGATTCAGTGTTTCTTCTGGTTACAGTTCTGAAAACAGGAAGAGAATCACAAAGTGAAATGCAAAATGAAGTGAATAAGAGTTCAGAAAGAAGGATAATGAAAAAGGGAAGAAAAGATAAAAGAAGTGGAAAAGAGGTAAGACAGTAAGGGAAGACCATAAATTTAAACACCATTAGGATAGGATTTTTCTTCAGATGAGACAATGACTTGTATCTGGCTCTTGGCTTCTTACCTGATGTATAGAATTAGTTACGGCAAAGCTCTAATTTACTTCTACATAAGAGAGTACAGAGGAGAAACTGTAGGCAACTTTACTTGGATGACCAGTCACTTGGCAAGTGTTCAGACACTTGCAGGTAATACTGACTGCCTCCAAATTATATGGTATTCAAGAGCTAAGCCAATTCAAATGGAGTTGATTGTGTGGTTGAAAATTATATAAGCTCTCATTAAGCTAAATGTCATGAAAACTCCTAGGTATAAACATTTCATCCCTTGGGGGCAAGTTTCTTGTTTGATGACTTCATTGATGCTTCTTTAAGGACTTCATTATCAATACAAAACATTTATTAAACACTTTAATAGATCCATGGAGAATGCATTGTTATACACTGAGGCGTCAAAGCAGTATAAGTCAATGTCCCTGTCTATCGTGCTTTACCAACATATTGAGGAGACAGAATTTCTGCATGAATATAGCAATGTATAATGTGCCATAAATTTAAAGGTAAATGTGATTGCTTAGGGCAGTCAAGGGAGATTAATAAGAAAATATGTTTTAAAAAAAGATGGATCCAAAGCTGTCTTGGAGACATATTAGGAAGTAAAGTAAGGCATTTTAGGTAGGATAAGAAGTGTGGAAAAGGTACATAAAAATAAAAACTCATGAATTAATAAAAACTCATCAGAGAGAATATGATAACAGTTTTCTCCAGGGAATAGTTAAGGTTCTAGACATTCTAGCTATTAGTGCCAAAGTATAATAACATTTTCCTAGTACTTACAAACATTCTCCCAAACCTAAGGGACAATTCCCAAGGAACTTAATTGTATTACAATGGCTATAGTCATCTGAGTCAAAAACAGACCCATCATCCCCACAAGTAAGAATGATATCAAATCAGACCTAGTTTTTCTCCTGCTAACCCAACTCCCTAGAGATACACTGGAACAGTGTATTATAATATGTTTAGCAAGCCTATTACTTTTATTTATGTTTACATTAAAACATGCAAGAGAATTTTCCCTCCTTTCAAAATCATGAACAATTGTTTTATTCAAAAATGGTATCATTTCAGTTCAAAACATTTGGAATGCAGGAAAGGCAATCCTAAGGGGAAGTATATAGCAATACAGGCCTAACTCAAGAAGCAAGAAACGTCTCAAATACACAACCTAACCTTACACCTAAAGGAGCTAGAAAAATAACAGAAAATAAAGCCTAGAGTCAACAGAAGAAGGGAAATAATAAATATTAGAGCAAAAGTAAATGATATAGAAAGAAACAAAAAAAATAAAAAAAGTAGAACAGATCAACAAAATGAAGATCTGATTCTTTGAAAGAATTAATAAAATTGGTAAACTTCTAGCCAGGCTTATCAAAAAGAAAATTGAAAGGACTCAAATAAATAAAATCACAAATGAAAGAGGAGAGATAACAGCCAATACTATAGAAATATAAATAATTATAAGAGAATATTATGAAAAATTATATGACATCTAACTGGGCAATCTCAAAGTAATGGACAAATTCCTAGAAACATCAAACTACCAAACTTTAAAGAAGAAATAAAAAATTTGAACAGACCCATAACCAGCAAAGAGATTGTATCAGTAACCAGAAATCTCCCAACAAACAAAAGTCCAGGGCCAGATGGCTTTTCAGGGGAATTGTGCCAGACATTTAAAGAAGATTTAATGTATATTCTTCTCATATTGTTCCAAAAAATAAAATGAAAAAAAAAAAAAACCCCTCCAAACTCCTTCTACGAGGGTAACATTACCTTGATTCCAAAACCTGACAAACACCCCACTAAAAGAATTACAGGCCAACATCCCTGATGAACATGGATACAAAATTTCTCAACAAGATACTAGCAAATTGAATCCAACAGTACATTAAAAAGAATTATTCACCACAATCAAGTGGGATTTATTCCTGGGCTGTGTGTTCAATATTTGCAAATCAATCAATGTGATACACCATATTAATGTAAGAAGTATAAGGACTATCTGATCCTCAGTAGATTCAGGAAAAGCATTTGACAAAATACAACATCACTTCTTGATAAAACCCTCAACAAAGTAGGGATAGAGGGGTAGAGAGAATGTACCTCATAAAGGCCATTTACAAAAGACCCACAGTTGACATCATCTTCAGTGGGAAAAAATTGAGAACTTTTCCTCTAAGGTCAGGAACAAGACAGTAATAGTGGCTCTCGTCATTACTATTTGACACAGTACTGGATGACTTAGCCTGGGCAATCAGAAAAAAAAAAAGGAATAAAAGGTATCCAGATAGTTAACGAAGAAGTCAAACTTTCACTATTTGCAGATGATGTGACACTTATGTTGAAAACCCAAAAGTCTCCACCAAAAAATTGCTAGAACTAATACACAAATTCAGCAAAGTTGCAGGATATAAAATCAATGTACAGAAACCTGTTGCATTACTATACACCAATAATGAAGAAGCAGAAATAGAAATCAAGGAATCAATCCCATTTACATCAGAAACCATAAGGTACCTAGGAATAAACCTAACCCAAGAGGTAAAAGATCTGTACTCTGAAAACTATAGAATACATATGAAGGAAATTGAAGAGGACACAAAGACATAGAAAAGCATTCCATGCTCATGGACTGGAAGAACAAACATTGTTAAAATATCTATACTACCCCAAAGAAATTTACACATTTAATGCAATTCTTATCAAAATACCATTAGTGTTCTTCATGGAGTTAGAACAAACAATCCTAAAATTTGTATGGAATCACAAAGGACCCCAAATAGACAAAGCAATGCAGAAAAAGAAAAGAAAAGCTGGAGGTATCATGATTCTGGACTTCAAGCTGTATTACAAAACTAGTCATCAAAACTGTCTGGTACTGGAATAAAAAGAGACACCGAGATCAGTAGAACACAATAGAAAACACCAGAAATGGACCCACAACTATATATTCAACTAACCTTTGACAAAACAGGAAATAATATCCAATTGAAAAAAGTCTCTTCAACAAATGGTGTTGGGAAAACTGGACAGCAACATGCAGAAGAATGAACATGGACCACTTTGTTACACCATACACAAAAGTAAATTCAAAATGGATGAAAGGAATGAGAGAAGATATTTGCAAATGACATATCAGATAAAGGGTATATCTATAAAGAATTCATCAAACTCAATACTCTAAAACCAAATAATCCATTTAGGAAATAAGGGGAAGACCTGAAAAGACATTTTTCCAAAGAAGACATCCAGATGGGCAACAGACACATGAAATAATGTTCAATATCACTCATCATCAGGGAAATACAAATCAAAACCACATTGAGATACCATCTCACAATTGCCAGAATTGCTAAATTTAAGAACACAAGAAGCAACAGGTGTTGGCAAGGATGTGGAGAAGGGGGATCTCTCTTACTTTATTGGTAGGATTGCAAACTGGTGCAACCACTCTGGAAAACAGTATGGAGGTTCCTCAAAAAGTTTAAAATAGAACTACCCTATGACACAATAATTGCACTACTAGGTATTAACCCAAAGGATACAAAAATACAGATTTGAAGGGATACATGAAGGGATAATTTCAGATCCTCTGTAATTAAAATAAAATCAGAATAACTTAAATATATTAATATAAATAAAGTACTCAGAGTTTTAGAGAGATTTATTTTCAAAATGTGGATTATAAATCAGTCTGCAAAACACTAAAATTTACAAACTATTATCCTTAAAGGTATATAAACAGAATTATTCAGGCAAAGTATTTTGTTTGTGATGGTCTCATTTTTATATTTCTATTGCAGGATGAAGCACTTAGATTTATATTTTTTTTTCTTTCCAAGCATCACACTGAAATGTGTAATTTTTATAATAAGTTTTAACACTTGTGGACATTTTGTGATTAGCTATTTCTAGCTTAGATCAACAATTTCTAAAAAAATTTTAATGTTTATTTATATTTGAGAGAGAAAGAGTGTGCAAGCAGAAGAGGGGCAGAGAGAGAGAGACAGACAGAGACAGAATCTGAAGCAGGCTTCAGGCTCTGAGCTGTCACCACAGAGCCTGATGCAAGGCTCAGACCCACAAACCCTGAGATCATGACCTGAGCCGAAACTGGACACTTAACCGACTGAGCCACACAGGTGTTACTAGATCAGCAATTTAAACTATCCAGGTATCTCTTTTATTCTTCATATTCAATGTGTTTTTAAGTCAATACAGCACAGTACTAAAATTAAGCAACTATTTATCCTATCAAGTGATTATGGTTTATTTCCAGGGAATTCTGTAAACTGTGTGCATATGTCTCCAAGGAATAAAAGCAATGTTTCCCTGAGGATCTTTGGCTTGCTTCCTATATAAGAGATGCCAAAATACACAGACTCCTTTTTATATCCTTCAACCGTGTTCTCAGAAGATTCTGTACAAAATGCAGTATCTTAAATGCACCCCGTTTACCTTCATTAATTTGTGAATACCTATTTATTGTGTGCTTGAAATGTATCAAGCACTGTTCTGTGTCCAGGGCATACGTCCTGAGAGCTCCCCTGCTCCCTTCTACCATGTGAGGACCTAGTTAAAAGTGTATGAAATCTATGCAGCAGGCTCTTACCAGACACCAGATCTGTTGGCACCCAGATCTTAGACTTTTTACCTCTAAAGCTGAGAAATAAATGTTTGTTGTTCAAAGCACCCAGTTACAGTATTTTGTGATAGCAGCGCCAACAGACTAAGCAAAAATAAAAACAGAGAATTCATTGCCAAGAGACTTGTCCTGCAAGAAATGTTAAACAAAGTTCTTTAGGAGGAATTCAAATGATATAGGTCAGAAATTCTGATCTACATCAAGAAAATAAGAGTGTTGAAGAAGTAAAGGGATAAGTACATTCAATTGCATTTTCTACAAAACTGACATTCTGTATAGCACCAACCATTTATTAAAATTAATTACAAATCCAATACCATGAGTATGTTTCTGTCTTTAATAATAGGCAATATTCTGAGATCCAAGTTAGATTATCTCTGAACACCTTCCTCCTTCACTCCCTGTTTTCTTCTTCTTTATTTCCATCATATACTTTCCTACTTTCCTTTTCCATTATTTATTATTTCCTTCTTTCTTGCTTTAATCAACAGACAGTTTTAAGGAGAAACTTTATCTGACAAGATTGGCAAGTGGGGTTATAAAAATTTACAAAATGCCTTTCATAGTGGCAACCTGGACATGTGATGGCTTTGAAGAGTCAATGGTCCCAAAGTTCATACATTTGAAGAATGACATAAATTTACAGAATCAAGAAACCAAGCTAACTCCAAGCATGACTAAATGCCTAAACAAATCATAATCAAACTACTAAACACCGAAGACAATGAGAAAATCTCAAATCTGGCTAGAGATAAAGGACGAATTACATACTATGAATATTAGAGAACAAAGGCTTAAACAATTTCTGACTTCTTTTCACAAGCTATGGAGACCAGAAAACAGAGGACACCTTTAGAGTGCTGAAACAAACAAGCAAGCAAGCAAACAAACAAACAAAAAACTATTTGTCAATTTAGAATTCTATACAGTACAACTATGCTTCAAACATTACAGGGAAATAAAGACATTTTCACATAAAATCAAACTAAGAGCATTTTTCAGTAACACATCTGCACTACAAGAAATGTTGCAGGAAGTTTGTCAGCTGAAGAAAACTGAATCCAGCCAGAAAGCTGGAATTTCAGGAAGAAATCAGAAATATCAAACCTTTTAAACATGGGGCAAATATTGAAGACTGCATATTTAAAATAAGCTTGAAATAAAATAAAAGTTCATCACAAAGAAATTTAAATATTCACATATTTAAAAGACTTTTAAAAATACTGTAACAAAAATTCTATCTTAAGTAAAAGTTCAGTGGATGGGCTGAACAGCAGAAAGATGATTATAAAAAAAAGTCAAAAAAAAGAGTTAACTTAGAGATTAATAGAGACCACTCAATTTGAAAAACAAAAAGTCAAATATATATATTTAACGAACACAGCCTCTGTGACCTATGGGACAATATCAAAAGATCTAACGTACGTGTGTAATTTGAATTTTAAAAAGCAGAGGATATTATAAGTCAGCACTGTCCAAAAAAATATAATGCAAAACACAAATGTAAGCAACATTTGTAATTTAAAATTTTCTAGTAACCTTATTTTTAAAAAGTAAAGAGAACAGGTGAAATTGATTTCAATAAGATATTTTAACCAAGTATACCCAAATGATTATCATTTCAACATCTAATACATATTTAAAAATTAAAGAGATATTTTACTTTTTTTGTACTAAGTCTTTGAGATGTGAGGTACATTTACATTCACAGCACATCTCAGTTTGGACTAGCCACATTTCAATTTTTAGTGGCTACCAAATTGGATAGTGTAAACATAGATAATGTAAATGGTTTGTTGTTAACTTCTTCATTTTGGCTTCTCAGAAGCTTCAGACCAAATTCATGGTAAGTATGAAAAAACATGTGGAAATTAAAAAACACTCATAAACAACTAATGGGCCAAAGAAGAAGTTGCAAAGGAAATTCGAGAACACTTGAAGACAAATGAAAGCAAACACACAAGATACCAAAACTTATGAAATACAATGAAAGCAGTGTTCAGAGGCAAAATTATAGCTTTAAACATCTGCTTTAACAAAAAAAAAAAAAAATAGCTCATATCAATAATCTAATTTCAAAATTCCAGATTTAAATTTAAAAAAGAGCAAAATTGGGGCACCTAGGTGGCTCAGTTGGTAAAGCTTCCAACTTCAGCTCAGGTCATAATCTCATGGTTGTGGGTTCAAGCCCCATGTCAGGGTCTGTGCTGACAGCTTGGAGCCTGGAGCCTACTTAAGATTCTGTGTCTCACTCTCTCTTTGAACCTCCCCTACTCATGCGTGCGCTCGCTCTCTCTCTCTCTCTCTCTCATTAAATGTTAAAAATTTTCAAATTAAAAAAGAGCAAAATAAACCCAAAACCAGCAGAAACAAGTAAATAATAGAGTGGAGATAAATGAAGTAGAAGAGAGGGAAAAATAGAGAAAAATCAACAAAACCGAAAGTTGGTTCTTTCAAAAGGTCAACAAAAGCAGACAAACCTTTAGCTTGATTGACAAGAAGAGAGGAGAGAAGGTTCAAATTGCTAAAATCAGGAATCAGAGTCATTATTAAGGAATATAATGGAATATATTCCATTATATAAATATTTATATTTATATAAATATATATTATATATTATGTATTTATATATATAAATACATAATATATATTATATTTATATATTTATATATTATATATTATATATTATATATTATATATTATATATTTATATAAATAAATATAAAGGAATATAAGAATAAATACGAACAATTGTGCATGGACAAATTAGCATAATTGAAACATTTGTAAAAACCCACAAATTACCACTTAAGGTTGAACAGAATATCTAATACACCTGTAGTTATTAAGGAAATTGAATCAGTAATCTAAATAAAGAATATCCAAGACCAGATAAATGTTCCTGAAACTTTAATTTTTTTTAATGTTTTACTTATTTTTGAGAGAGAGAGGGCAGGGGGAAGGGCAGAGAGAGAGGGAGACACAGAATCCAAAGCAGGCTCTAGGCTCTGAGCTGTCAGCACAGAGCCCAAAACGGGGCTTGAACTCACAAACCGTGAGATCATTACCTGAGCCAAAGTTGGATGTTTAACCAACTGAGCCACCCAGGTGCCCCCTGAAACTTTAAAGAAGAATTAAAGAATTAAATAATTTTAACTTCCAAATATTAGAGATTATAATGCCCTTCCTACTTGATTGCATGAGGACAGCATTATTCTGATTCTAAAGCCAGATAAAAACATCACAAAACAGAATAATACAGATCTATATCCCTTATGAATATAGATGAAAAAATCCTCAACAAAATATTAGCAAATCAAATTTAGCTGCATTTAAAGGTAATACACCATGATAAAATGGGATGTAATGTACAGTGATCCAACATACAACAATCAATTGGCATAATACACCAATGATAGAAGATAAAATAAAGGGAGAAAAAAAAAACCATGGTCATTACAACCAATGCAGGAAAAGTCTTTGAGAAGATTCAAATGATAAAACTTCATGATAAAAATATAGCAAACTTGGAATAGAAAGAAACTTCCTCAAACTGCTAAGTGTTCATGAAAACCCTACAGCTATTGTCACACTTAGTGGTGAAAGATTGAAAGCCTTCCCCAAACCTCCAGGACACAACAAGGATGTCTACATTCTCAACTGCTATTCATTATTGTGCTGGAAGTTCTAGCCAGAACGGTTAGATGAAAATAAATAAAAACACTTGAATTGGAAAGAACTTTAAGTTCTTTATGGAAAAATCAAATAGAAATGGAAAGTCCAGAATAATCTCATACATCAATAGCCAATCAATTTTCTCATAAGGTACATAGACTATTCAATGGAGGAAAGAATAGTCTCTTAAATGGTGCTGGGACAACTGGATAGCCACATGCTAAGAATAGTTAGAGCCCTAGGTCACCACTATTCACAAATTAACTCTAAGTATATCAATTACATAGAAGTAAGAGCAAACTATAAATTTCATAGCAGAAAATATAGAGGTCTATTTTCATAACTTTGATTTGGATTTAGCAGTTGATTCTTATGTATGACACCAAAAACATAAACAACAAAAGAAAACATTAAATTGGACTTCATCTAAATTTTATGCATCAGAGGGCATTGTCATGAAAGTGTAAAGTAAACCTGGAAGGGCAACTGGGTGGCTCAGTGGTTAAGCATCTGACATGATCTCAGGGTTCATGAGTTTGAGTCCCACATCAGGTAAGCACAAGACCCACATTGGGTGAACACAAGACCCACTTCGGATGAGCCCCGCTTCTCTCTCTCTCCCTCTCTCTTTCTTTCTCTGCCCTTCATGGGATTCTTTGTCTCTGCCCCTTGCTCACTTGTGCCCCCTCCCCCCTCTGTTTCTCAAAAAGCAAAAACCTGAAAAAAGTATTTTCTTTTAAAAAAATTTTTTAAATGTTTTATTTTTGAGACATAGCGAGACAGAGCATGAGCAGGGGAAGGGCAGAGAGAGAGGGAGACAGAATCTGAAGCAGGCTCCAGGCTCCGAGCTGTCAGCACAGAGCCTGACGTGGTGCTCGAACCCACAAACCATGAGATCATGACCCGAGCCAAAGTCAGATGCCCAAGCAAGTGAGCCACCCAGGCGCCCCTGGAAAAAGTATTTTCATATCACATATCTGATAAGGTTCTAGTATTCAGAATACATAGAGAACTATTGCAAATCAGCTGCAACAAAAACAATCACAAATAACCCAATTTTAATATGTGCAAAGGATTCGAACAGACATTTCTCCAAATGGCCAACAAGGACATGCAACAGTGTTACACATCATTATAAAAATGCAAATTAAAACCACAGTGAATTGCACTTCAATTATGGCCACGCTGGGAGGATCCCAGCATGGCCATAATTAAAAAAAGAAAAGAAATTGATATGGAGAAATTGGAAATCCAATACATTGTTAGTGGGAATGTAAAACAGTGTAGGCACTGAGGAAAGTTTGGGAGTCTCATTAAAAAAGATAAACATAAAATTACCATATGATTCAACAATATCATTCCTAGATATTCACCCAAATAACTGAAAACAGGCTCTCAAATTCTTGTATGCTATTGTTTATAGCAGCACTATTCGCAATAGCCAAAAGGTGGAAACAACTCAAATGTCCATCTACAGATAAATGGATAAAATGGGATACATATGCATAATGGAATATTATCCAGCTAGAAAAATGAAGTATTAATTCATGCTTAAGTATGGATGAACGTCAGTATCATGATGCTAAGTGAAAGAAACCAGACATAAGAGGTCACATATTGTATGATTCCATATATATGAAATATCTACAGAGTTAGAATAGATTGGTATATGCCAGGGGCTCAGAAAAGAAGGGATGGGAAATGACTATTAAGTGGGTACAGTTTCCTTTTAGGAGAGCAGTGTTTGGAACTTAATATAGGTGGTGGTTGCTGAACAATGTGGATGGACTAAATGCCACTGAACTGTACACTTTAAAATAGTTGACTAGGGGCACCCGGGTGCTCAGTTGGTTAAGCATCCAGCTCTTGGTTTGAGCTCAGGTCATGATCTCACAGTTTCACGAGTTTGAGTCCTGTGGTTGGGCTCTGTGCTGGCAGCACAGAGCCTATTTGGGATTCTCTCTCTCCCCCTCCCTCTCTGCCTCTCCCCACTTGTGCCATCTCTGTCTCTCTCAAAATAAACTTAAAAAAAATAAAATGGTTGATCAAAAAAAAAGACTATAGCAATATAAAAACTACAATAAAAATTTTTAGTAAAAAAGAGTATTAGAGAACCATATCATATAGTTAATGCAGATTTTCTTTTCTGGACTTTATGATTTGAATAGCTTAATTAAGTTCTGGGGGCACCTGGGTGGCTTAGTCGGTTGAGCGTCTGACTTCGGCTCAGGTCATGATCTCGCAGTCCGTGAGTTCAGCCCCGTGTGGGGCTCTATGCTGACAGCTCAGAGCCTGAAGCCTGCTTCGTATTCTGGGTCTCCCTCTCTCTCTGCCCTTCCCCCACTCATTCTCTCTCTCTCGCTCTCGCTCTCGCTCTCGCTCTGTCAAAAATAAACATTAAATTTTTTTTTTAAAAATTTGTGATTGGTTATCCATAATTATGGTATCACATGCTTTCATTGCCCTAAAAATCCTCTGTCTACATCTCTTCATCCTTCACCCCTTTCCCTAACCCCTGGCAACCACTGGTCTTTTTACTATTTCCATAATTTTCTTATTCTGTAATGTCATATAGTTGGAATAAGAGAGTATGTACTTTTCCAGATTGGCTTCTTTCACTTAGTAATATGCATGTAAGATTCCCCCATATCTTTTCATAGTTTGATGGCTCATTTCTTTTCAACTGGTATTTTTCTCATTTTAAAATACTTTATCCTGAAGTTATTTTCAAATGCTTCCAGAGTTGCATAAGTTTTAATTATTAGTTTTCAGTGTAGATTATTTTATTTGAAAATTGGAAAGACCTATATCAGAAAATTTTTATATAGATGACACCCTGAATTTAATATTTTAAAAATTAACTCATCATTATTCCCTCTTTCCTCCAAATTTCTTCCATGCTCATTCCAGGCTTCCTGTTATGCCACATCTTACTTAGTGACATTGTCTCATTTCTTATTTCATCATGTTCAAAATTTCAGAATAACCATCAATTGCTCTCATATCCAAATAACTCAACTTTTTAATTCTTCATCACATACTTTTTAAATTTCTAGTTTGAGGGCTATACCAGATCCTAAATATATAGGGATGAATAATATAACAGACAACTCTCTGCCCCTAAATGGCTTAATTATCTAAGAGAACAGAGATGAGAGAGAGAGAGAGAGACAGAGACAGAGAAAGAGAGGAGAAAAATACATAAAATAAATATTAATAGAGTTGTAAAGGAAAAAAATGTTGAGATAATGACTATAAAGAAGGGGAGGGTCTCCTCACAAATGGTTTCCTCTGAAAATGACTGTTTTAAGGAGATGATATTTAATTAGAGACCTGGAATTTGGAGGCAAAGTGAGAGCAGATGTAGGGAGAGAGGTGAAAAAGAGCTTAAGGAATGGAAAGAGAGTCGGTATTACACTGATAACAGCAGATAAGGAAAGAATGGAAGAGCATGAAGAAGGGTAGTGAAGAGCTATGCCAAGGATTCTTATTGGCCACTCATCTACAATTTAATGTGGCTTTGGGACATAATTTTAGCAAAGAAGTAGCATAACTTGAGAAAACATATTTTTATCTTCTCTACAGAAAATAGATTGGATAAGGAAAAGAGGCAAAGATCATTTAGAAGCTTATTAGAGGCTACTATTTAGACCAAGTGGAAGGGAATGGTAGAGTGGATTCAGATCTTAGCAGTTGTAGCAGACATTATGTTTAATCACAAAACGTTTCCTACTGGACACACATCAAGACTAGACATCTGGACATTTTGCATTTTGGTATGTCTATATAACTGGGTTATTATCAATGGAAAATAAATGGAAATTATGAGAATTACCTCCAAGCCTAGCACTAAAAACCTCCCCTGTGATGATTTACCAGACTCTCTTCTTCTGTCTATTGTAGATATATGTTGAAGAGGCCAGAGCTTTAAAAGTTAATTTCTGAATGGTGGCATAGAGTAGGCACATCCCACCCTACAAACATAATCTCTGCCATCTGTGCAGCATATTTGACTTTAAATTTCCAGGAAATAACTTTTCATTGTGTTAAATCTGGCAAAAAAAAAAAAAAAGACCCAATTCATTGAAAGTAAGAATAGTGGCTAAACCTTGAGAGGGATAATGACCAGAAAAGAATAAAAGGGAGGATTCTGCAGTACTGGTAACATTCTACTTCTTTATCTGAGTACTGCTTATGTGAGTATGTTAAATCTGTGAAAAGTGACCAAGCTATATAGTATAATAATTGCATATTCTGTACATACATTTTTACTTAATTGAAATACCTTTAAAAATCTATGTAATATTGCAATGATTTTAAAGTTTATCTGTTATAACAGGATTAGTTTAAGTACTTAGCAGTAGAAATAAAGGTAAAATGAATTGAAATAAAATTTTATGTAGAATCAACCAAATTTCCTGCAGATTGGGTGAAGACACTTAGATAGCTGGTACAAATATTAGACTCTTATTGTCTGTCTTGAGACACTCATTTCCCCTCAATCTAGAGCTCTATGATTTTGATCCTTCCAGGGTAATATCCCACACTTAATATTTCTTTTGTCAATGATGACATGTCTTGCTTTCAAATCCTAAAACTAATTAAGTCTCTAAATTCAATCTGTCACTCAAGAAGATAGCCTTGAAAGGTTTAATTTAGGTAGGTATAAGCCCCTTATTGAATCAGGATTCAAATTTTTAGTAATCCCCTTAAAGTCTTTTCACAATATGGATTGGGGAGTTTCACTTTTCTTGTGTAGAATGTGTATTTGTCATGGATATGTAAGCTGTAAGTTCCAAAAACTCCTTATGGCTTACAACATATAGCTGTCTAAAAAGAAGATTTTGTCTTGTTTTATAAACTTAAGTTTATGGATTATAGAGTTTTCTCCACTTAATAAATAAGTCATGTATTTTTAATGTATTTGTACAATGGTCTCCCAGGGAATGTTTCCATCTTTTAAAAATTGTTTCATCAGCTAATCCTCTTGAGATCAATGGCAGAGTACACAAAAATGATTATAGTTCTTGCAATCTTAAAAACTACAAAAGAAGCAATAGTGCTTCTCATGGAGGCCAGACACATTTCAAAGTAAACAATGAGACTGAAACATTCCCTTTTTACCACTCCATTCTAAATTTTTTAAAGAGGTGTGTTTATTTTATATGTAATGCAAAAAAATGTGCTCCAAATTTAATATAGAATAAATTGGAGATATGGCTCTTTAAAGAAAATAATGAGAAGAAATGAAATTAGATGAATTTCTTGTTATCATAAAAATCTTTCAGCTCATGTGTCTTGAGTGTGAGGTGCTGGGATTAGTGTATTTTGGATGAGAATGTAAGATAAAAGTAGGTTAAAGCAATATAAAAAAATATGATGAATATACAACATTCAGAAATTGCCTCTGTTCTGGGACTCAAATCAAAAGAAGACAATTGGGGATGAAATTGCTACTAACAACAATAAGGTTTGGAAAAAAAAGTATTTTGGTCATATATTTTTTTTTTTATATATTATTTTGGTCATATTAACTGCACAAAGTGGACAAAAAAAGTTGATTTATTTGTAAGTCATTGAAATATATAGTATGATGTTAAAACTATTTTTTTATCAACTCAGTCGAGTTGTCTTAATAAGAAACCTTTGAAACTTCATTTTGTAGGAATCAAGTTTTAAATAGATACCCTTCATAGGCTTCAACAGAATCTCAGAAATGAATTTTATTAAATGAATGTGTTGTTTTCCTCACATAATTATAATTATATATGCCTTTAGTATGCAAAGTCAATGTGAATATCATAAAATATGTCACTAGAAAAATGAATTAGTCTTGAATTTGAGAAACTTCATTTTGTTGAATTCAATAGAGTTTAAATATTTCATGAACTCCCCAGTTTTCATATCCCAAAGGAGTCTCCTCTCTCTTACCTATAAATTACCTAAGTTGGTACAGAAGTCCCTAGGACTGTAAAAATGGTCAGAAATAATGACTTTTACTGCCATTCAGCAAGTATTTTATTTGGAATTAAAAGAAAAAAAATGATGTAATTTACAATAGTTTTTGTTGGGGGGGTTGCAATTTTGTAATTTAAATTTAGCCTGGGAATATGCATGTATGATTCACTTCTATCTTTATAATTTGGCACCCTATAGAATTCATCCTCTGCTTATTGACATTTCCCTATGCTTTTGACTTAAATGGCCAGAATGCAGACATTTTTAGAAAAATGATACACTGAGGAGTGTGGGAAAAGAAAGAAAACAAGTAAGAAAGGAATAAAGTAAAAGAGGAAAAAAGAAATCTTAGTGCATTATAATTATTTATAACCATTGGAAATATTTGTACATTCTCAACCTCTGAACTGGAATATATGAAGTGTAAAAAGTTTATTTTTTTAAGTTTATTTTGAGAAAGAGAAAGTACAGATCAGGGAAGGGCAGAGAGAGGGAGACACAGAGAGAATACCAAGCCCATGCAGGGCTTGTACCCACGAACCATGAGATCTTGACCTGAGCTAAAGTCAGATGCTTAACCGACTGAGCCACCCAGGAGCCCTGAAGTATAAAAAGTTTAAAATGCAATGTAACATATGACATGATATTCTTCTTAAGAAATATGGTCATGCTTTACAAAAATTTGGTGATAGACTTTCAATATAATAAACATGAGGATGTAGGCATCGTCTGGAAAAAGATGGAAAACAAGAAAAAATGAAAAGGTAACATAATTCTATGTAATTTTTTAAGTTTATTTATTTTGAGAGAGATAGAGACAGCACAAATGGAGGAGGGGCAGAGAGACAGAGGGAGAGAGAGAGAATCCCAAGCAGGCTCTACACCGTCAGTGCAGAACCCAATGTGGGGGGACTCAAACCCACAAAGCAGTGAGATCATGACCTGAGCTCAAACCAAGAGTGGACACTTAACCGACTGAGAATAAGAGAAGAGAAGGGGGACATGAGTAAGAAAGAAGTGAAGAGTCTACCGCGACAACAGGGGAAGCCATGCAGAGCAAGGACGCTAAAAGGAACTAGTAGGCAGAGGTAGATAAAATTTTTGTATGGCTTGTTTTCTAGAACCCTTTCTGTTACTGCAAAAACTAAATAAGACATGCTACATAAATAATACAATCATCATGCATGAGGATACACTTCCTGTCTGCTTGGTTTCATATCACAGAAAGGAGAATAAACAGGGCTGGTGAGATGAAAGTAAATCCAAAGGAAAAAGGAGAAAGCAGACCTAAAGTGGTCATGAGGATTTCAATCTTGAAGAGTTTGCAAAAGTTTGGTGAAAGTACTGAGTCCCCACTGTATATGGGCCTCAGATGTTTAGGTCAAGTTTACATTTCTTAAAAGGCGAAGAGTCCTCAGCTGAAATCTGACTTACAGAATACTATCATAAGGAGTAATAAATAGAGAAAAGAGACACGATTAGCAAAGAAGAATGAGCCAGCTGATGATGTAAAATAATGTAAATGTAAACTAAATAGATTGGAAAAAATTGCAACTACAGAAGATGCAAGTTAAAATATCATGACAGTTTTTCTGTTTCTTTCTTTGTTTCTATTTTAATATGACTTTGTAAATGCCATATATTATCCTTTTGGAATGCCTGAAATTATGACACTTGAGAAAAGAAACTCAGAGAGTTGCACTGAGTTAGTGAAATTCTGAGTACAAATTATATGAGCGAATTTTTAGAGGCTGTTACTGCTGACTAGCAGAATATCGAAGGAGTTTAGGTGTCAGTAGCAACATGTATATGGATGATCTCAAGATAATAGGTATCTCATACAGCCTTATCCCCTTTAATTCTCATTTTTTTTCTTATTCCTTACTTTATTATTATTTCATTGGTAGAAGTCAGCCATGAGAAACCACACCACAGTAACAACCTTCATTCTTCTTGGACTGACTGATAACCCACAATTACAAGTGGTTATTTTTCTTCTCCTTTTTTTCACCTACATGTTGAGTGTCACTGGGAATCTAACCATAATCACCCTCACCCTGTTGGATTCTCATCTAAAGATACCCATGTACTTCTTCCTCCGAAGCTTTTCGTTTTTAGAAATCTTATTCACAACTGTCTGCATCCCCAAATTTCTTGTCAGCATGGCAACAGGTGACAAGACCATTTCTTACAACAGTTGTGCAACACAGCTGTTTTTTACTACTGTCTTGGGTGCAATCGAATTTTTTCTTCTGGTTGCCATGTCTTATGACCGCTATGTAGCCATCTGCAAACCCTTGCATTACACCACCATCATGAGTGACAGAGTCTGCAACTTGTTGGTCTTTGCTTCATGGTTGGCCGGTTTTATAGTAATTGTCCCACCACTCCTTGTGGGTCTCCAGCTAGACTTCTGTGCAGCCAACACTGTAAATCATTTCTTCTGTGATTTTACTCCTATATTACAGCTCTCTTGCACAGACACAGCTGTAATAGAATTAATGGCATTTCTCTCAGCCATTTTGACACTCCTGGTTACACTGGTATTAGTGATTCTCTCCTATGCAAACATCATCAGGACTATTCTGAAGATACCTTCTTCTCAACAGAGGAAGAAAGCCTTTTCTACATGTTCTTCTCACATGGTGGTTGTGTCCATTTCTTATGGCAGCTGCATCTTCATGTATGTGAAGCCTTCTACAAAGGAGAGAGTGTCTTTAAATAAAGGGATAGCCTTGCTCAGTACTTCTGTTGCCCCCGTGTTGAATCCCTTCATTTATACACTGAGAAACAAACAAGTGCAAGATGCTTTTAAGCACATGCTCAAAAAGATTGAGATTTTCTCAAGTAAGTGAACCATTTTAGTGATATTACTGACGTTATGAGTAAAATAAAGCAAGAAGGGTAGAGTGTTTCACAGAGCTCTTCAAAGTTTGTATTCAAAATAATACTGTTTTTCTTGACATAATTTTCATAGTGGCCTGCCTAACTTCCAAAGCCTAATTCTTTCCCTTATCTGTCCCTTATTTGGACCAAAATTATTTGCCTTTTTATTTGGTGCTTTTATCTATTTCCTTTTAAAATTCTCTCAGAGGAAGAACGAAGTTAGACTTTAATTTTTCCATGTTCCTTTCTGCTCTTCTGGAATTCAGAGATTCAATTTTACATATATTCTATATAGAGTTAATTCACTACCTAGATTTCTAAAACTTAGCTGGAAAGCACGTATTTCTAGAAACCCACAAATTATCACTGACTCAAAGGAAAATAAAAATGGGAATTGACCTGTAACTATTAAATAGATTGAATCACTAATCATATGTCCTTAAATAATGTGGATTTTGTTTGTTTGTTTGTTTCTGTAAATAGAGGTCATGACAATCATTTCAAACAATTTATAAATTGCTTTTGCTTATTATTATTACTCTTTATCATATACTGTCGGTAAAAAACAAAACACAAACAAAAATACTTGAATTTCACAGTATATGTATATTTATTTGTTTATAAATTATACAATTACAGTATAGAATATTTAAACACTTTAATACAAAAATAGAAATTAAGCAAGGAAATTAGGCAAAAGAATTAATATATTTTATAATATAACTTTATTATATAAATTAATTTTAATATTAATGGTACAACTATTAGATTCAATTTGATAAAACACATATTATTATATTTGCAAATATCAGTTTAGTTATGTGATAAATTATCTGAAAGCTTATTCCAAGCCTATCTGATCTTGGTACTTATCTAGAAGGACCATCATAGTTCAAAATTGATGCCTTACAATGCATACTGATCACATCGAAAGAAGTAAAAATCAAAATAAGATAAAAACAGAGAAGAAGGAAATCCATAAGAGACTCTTAAATACAGAGAATAAATGGAGGGTTGCTGGAGGGGTGCTGGGTGGGGGGGAAGGGGCTAAATGGGTGAGGGGCATCAAGGAAGGCACTTGTTGGGATGAGCACTGGCTGTTATATGCAAGTGATGAACCACTAAATTCTACTTCTGAAACCATTATTACATTATATGTTAACTAACTTGGATGTAAATAAATTTTTTTAAAAAAGAAAAAAAAGATTTAGATTGAAAAAAAAGAAGTGAAAATCACAATAATTATTCTTTTGTCCTACTTGAATTTTTGACATTGAGTTACTACATTTCTGTCTTCTCTAATGTTAATCTGCTGCCTAAACTTTTCTTTTTATACAAATATTTTTTACAGTGCAGAGAAAGTCTTTATTTGGAATATTTTAATAGAGATTAAAATAATTCTAAGTTTTCCAGTGGGTGGATGAGCATTTTCATAATTAATGAGCTTATATACTCTTCAGTAACAATAACCATGGCAAAAATTTCAAGCAATCAATTTCTAAATTTCTTTAGCTTATTACACCTTTCTTTTGAAAACTGGTTACTTTTTCATTACTATTAAAATACCACATATTTTGGAACAAAATGGTAGGGAAATATCTTCATGAAAGCATACTATTAATGGGTATTTGTTGGGTATTGATGGGTATTTGAAAAGAGAAAATTGGAATATGTCTGTTTGTAAAATAAAATTGTGTATTTCTCTTACTGTGTATTTAAAAAATACTTTGCCTGAGAAGTTCTGATTTGCTGATAGAGTTTTGAAAAAGATATCTTAACATATCATTACAAGCTTCCTTCTTTCTCTTATCCCCACTCCCTCACCTCCTCCTCCTTACTCCTCTGATCCTTTGAATGTAAAAAAACTATTCTTAGATGAAAGGCTATGCAAAAACAGCCTGTATTTGTCCTGCAGATTATGGTTCGCTTGCCCCAGGTCAAAATTATGGCAAAAGGCCAGAGATGGCCCTAAAGCCTTATTTCAAGGTGATGAAACCTACCTGTTATGCTCCATTAGTCCACAAAATTCAATAACTCAGTATTTAGTGCCAAGATTGTTTTAATTTAAACCAATAAGTGGGCCATAACTTAAAATGCAGTTGCAATTGATGTTACCACCTAATTCAGCCTATGAATTTACTGTCACCCTCTGAAATTCGTCTGTGATAGGACAGCTAAACATTTGAATTAAATGGCTATATGGAATGGATCACCATTCCTGTATCATTTTTTAAAGTATTAGATAGTAACACCAAGTACTGCAGTTTTGCCAGGGAAAGAAGCTTTAGATTTATTATTTTTTAATGAGGGGGAACTCCATGGTTTTCTACTTGGCCTTGAGTATATATATTTTAACAATATATTCAGGATGATTTTTCACATGCAGTAGAATCACTTCCCACACCCCTATTATCTTCCACTCTAATAAGTGTATACCCTGACATTCTATCATCATTATAATTAAGATTAACTCAGAGATGAGGTCAAACAATACCTGAAAGTTCCAGGTTTTACCCTCTTCAGTGCACAGTTTTCCTGGCAAAGGAATATATATCCACTCAGGAAAACTAGAGGGAGAATTTAGATATTAATATCAATGCATGGCTCTTCCTCACAGATAACTTCCTTCATGGGTTCTGGCTCCGTGAACTCACTAAAGTCTTTAATTGGATAAGGATCTCTAACTCCTTATGATGCCTGGATCATCCCTTCTTTCACCTAACCTAGAGTTCTTTTAATTATATAGGTCATATAGGAATTTAGTGGATTGTCTATTTATTTTAGTCTTGGGGCAGCATGATGTTTTATTCAATTTACTACTAAAGCATATCATCCAATTTTGATAACCACTCTAACCCTACCAACTAGTAAGTAACCAAAACCATCTTGCTAAGGGCTATAATATGGTCTCTGCTCTTCCATGGTCCCATCATTTCCAGTGAAGTGAGGAAGCTCATTTTAATGAGATTATCTCCACTTTCATTTCAGACCAGCAGTTACAATACTTTTCATTGCTGCTCATACCCCCTTGTACCTTGTACAAAGAATTTTCCTCTAGATCTTCACCAGTTACATAGTTAAGGGACATGTAGGCAGATTGCACATGATAAAACTATTCCATATTGTTGTCATTCTACAACTTTGGATTTTTCTTATATTTCAACTTTAATCAGGATAAATCATTCACAAATCCAAGTTGTTATCTAATTGAACAAAAGATTATAGTCATTATCAGAAGCTTGAACTCTTCCACTAAATCCACAATCACTACACAGACCTCACTCTTACCCATTATGTGCTGGTAAACTAGCTTTCTGAAAGTAAAAGCCTAATAAATAGGAAAAAAATCCACAATTAAAAATATATCAATAAATTAACCTTGGTATATAATTATTTTTACTTTATCTCTGATATATCACCCTTAGAATCCATTCTCCATTCTCCACATTTATTTTCTCAGACTTTTGATGATGTAAATTGATAAGTTACTGCTTTGGTCTTAATATGCACCTCAAAATTCATATGTTGAAACCCAAATCCTGAAAGATAATAGTATGAGGAGAAAGGGCCTTTGGGAGGTGTGTAGGTCATGAATAAGATTAGTGCTGCTGTAGAAAGAATCCCAGAGAACTCTGTACCCCTCTTTCCACCATGTGAGGCTACAATGAGAAAACAGCAACCTGGAAGAGAGCCCTTATCTGACCACACTGATCTCAGACCTCCATGTTCCAGAACTGTGTGAAATACATTTCATTGTATACAAGACACACAGTCTTCTGATATTTTATTATAGTAGGCCAAATGGACTAAAACAATTACTATAATACTTTTTGATACATAAGTCTTCTCCTTTGAGAAGAATGTTAACCTCTCTAATATGCTAGGTATGACTTTTTTAACACAGAGATGATGAATTTTGGTAGATATAGATCAAAAGGACACCTGGATTCACTCTAAAATTACCTATCACCTCTCTGGTCAGTAGGATTTTATTTTATTTATTTTTTCTGCTCATTTGTTTTTTATTTTCTAATAATTAAAAAAGTGTTTTTAGAAGTTTAGCATAAAAGTGAATGAAATTAAAACTGTATAGTTTGATGATTATTCTAAGAAGACTCAGATAATAGCTGAACAAAGCTTAAAAAATAAAGATAAGTAACCAAAGATCAAGGTATAAGGCATTACTAACACACTGTAGGAAACAAGTATTCTAATACCTATAGATTATTTCTGACTGCACAGGAATGTTATGAATATGGAATAAGCAGTATGAGTTGGGTCTCTTCTGCCTAACATGATGTCTGTGGAATCTCTACAAGCTGTTGTATCTTGCATGATTTTGGTCATTTTCATTGCTTTATGACATTGCATTAAGTGACTATCCCAAATATGAACTGGCATATGAATTGTTTAAGTGTACGAATTTCATGAAGAGTATTGTTATGGACATTTTTTGTATATTGTATATTTTTTATTTAGATATCGTTTCTCCTTGGGTTAGTTTTGGTAATTTGTGTTTTTCAAGAATTTGTCCTTTTTCATTTAAATATTCAGATATATTGGCATTCAGATAGCATTTTCATTCTCAAATCCCAGTGTTCATTGCTTGGACCTGGTCTAGTCTTCATCTTCACTCATTCATTTTCCTATGGTAATAATCCCCAAATTCCTTCTGTAGCCTGGAACTCCTCTTTGCATAAAAGAACTACCTCCTTATTCTAAATCTCTATTTGGACGTCTAAGAATCTCAGACTTAACAAGCTCTGAATTTAAACTCTATTTCCCCCCAATTTTTTTTTTTTTTCTTTCTCAGACGTCATCTCAGCAAACAGCAACTTTCTTTCAGTTGTTCAGGTTAAAACCTTGAGATCATCTTTTTTTTTTCTTTTTTTCTTGTTTCCCCTCATACTTCTTAGCAATCTCTTGGCAATATCCGTTGACTATTTTCAGAAAACAGCCTCTACTTCTTCTTCCATTGCAGCCACTCTGGCCCAAGTCAAAGTCCCTTTTTGCTGTGATGATTGTGATAGCCCTTTGGTAACTCTTCCTCCTTCTCCACCTCCTCTTCCTCTCTCTTCCCTCTTCTGTTCTTTTTCTTCTTCACCTTCTCCTGTTTTTCCTCTTCTCTTCCCTACTTTCTGTACCTTCTCCTCCACCTCTTTTCATTTCCCCCCATCTCTCACATCATGTATTTCAGCCTTCTACCTAAAACCCTTCAAAAACTCTCATCTTAATCATTTTAAGAGAAAAAAGCCTTAAAGTGGTCCACATTTCAGCTATATGATTTCCAGGGTTTTTTTTTGTTTTTATTACATTAGCCTCATCTTTTCTAATTGTTCTTTCTTACTATTCTGCAAAAGACAGAACACGTACCTGTCTTAGAATAGTTTTCACTTGATTTTCCTTTGCTCAAAATATTTTTTTCTTGATCCACATGAATCAAATATTCCTCCATGAACTTCTGTATTGTATTTAAATCATAACCCCACACCAGACACACCATAGTTCCTTCTCTGATTTACTTTTCTTATTATCTACATGGCATATTTATTTTATTTTATTTTATTATATTATATTTTCAATATATGAAGTTTATTGTCAAATTGGTTTCCATACAACACCCAGTGCTCATCCCAAAAGGTGCCCTCCTCAGTACCCATCACCCACCCTCCCCTCCCTCCCACCCCCCATCAACCCTGTTTGTTCTCAGTTTTTAAGAGTCTCTTATGCTTTGGCTCTCTTCCACTCTAACCTCTTTTTTTTTTTTTCCTTCCCCTCCCCCATGGGTTTCTGTTAAGTTTCTCAGGATCCACATAAGAGTGAAACCATAAGGTATCTGTCTTTCTCTATATGGCTTATTTCACTTAGCATCACACTCTCCAGTTCCATCCATGTTGCTACAAAGGCCCACATTTCATTCTTTCTCATTGCCATGTAGTACTCCATTGTGTATATAAACCACAATTTCTTTATCCATTCATCAGTTGATGGACATTTAGGCTCTTTCCATAATTTGGCTATTGTTGGGAGTGCTGCTATAAACATTGGGGTACAAGTGCCCCTATGCATCAGTACTCCTGTATTCCTTGGGTAAATTCCTAGCAGTGCTATTGCTGGGTCATAGGGAAGGTTTATTTTTAATTTTTTGAGGAACCTCCACACTGTTTTCCAGAGTGGCTGCACCAATTTGCATTCCCACCCACAGTGCAAGAGGGTTCCCGTTTCTCCACATCCTCTCCAGCATCTATAGTGTCCTGATTTGTTCATTTTGGCCACTCTGACTGGCGTGAGGTGATATCTGAGTGTGGTTTTGATTTGTATTTCCCTGATGAAGAGCGATGTTGAGCATCTTTTCATGTGCCTGTTGGCCATCTGGATGTCTTCTTTAGAGAAGTGTCTATTCATGATTTCTGCCCATTTCTTCACTGGATTATTTGTTTTTCGGGTGTGGAGTTTGGTGAGCTCTTTATAGGTTTTGGATACTAGCCCTTTGTCCGATATGTCATTTGCAAATATCTTTTCCCATTCCATTGGTTACCTTTTAGTTTTGTTGATTGTTTCCTTTGCTGTGCAGAAGCTTTTTATCTTCATAAGGTCCCAGTAGTTCATTTTTGCTTTTAATTCCCTTGCCTTTGGGGATGTGTCGAGTAAGAGATTGCTACGGCTGAGGTCAGAAAGGTCTTTTCCTGCTTTCTCCTCTAGGGTTTTGATGGTTTCCTGTCTCACATTCAGGTCCTTTATCCATTTTGAGTTTATTTTTGTGAATGGTGTGAGAAAGTGGTCTAGTTTCATTCTTCTGCATGTTGCTGTCCAGTTCTCCCAGCACCATTTGTTAAAGAGACTGTCTTTTTTCCATTGGATAGTCTTTCCTGCTTTGTCAAAGATTAGTTGGCCATACATTTGTGGGTCTAGTTCTGGGGTTTCTATGCTATACCATTGGTCTATGTGTCTGTTTTTGTGCCAATACCATGCTGCTGTCTTGATGATTACAGCTTTGTAGTAGAGGCTAAAGTCTGGGATTGTGATTCCTCCCACTGTGGTCTTCTTCTTCAAAATTACGTTGGCTATTCGGGGCCTTTTGTGGTTCCATATGAATTTTAGGATTGCTTGTTCTACTTTTGAGAAGAATGCTGGTGCAATTTTGATTCGGATTGCATTGAATGTGTAGATAGCTTTGGGTAGTATTGACATTTTGACAATATTTATTCTTCCAATCCATGAGCAGGGAATGTTTTTCCATTTCTTTATGTCTTCTTCAATTTTCTTCATAAGCTTTCTATAGTTTTCAGCATACAGATCTTGTACATCTTTGATTAGATTTATCCCTAGGTATTTTATGCTTCTTGGTGCAGTTGTGAATGGGATCAGTTTCTTTATTTGTCTTTCTGTTGCTTCATTG